>NC_049983.1:472523-492700 GCF_000003815.2 Branchiostoma floridae
GAATTAGCTGGCCGTTCAAGGGTGTGGTTTGCGACCCAACTCGTCTGGCATGTTATCTGTTTAGATTTGTCCGATTTGTATTATTTTCCAGCTACCCGTGGAACCTGCTAGAGGCTACGAATTCCACACGGACCTCATGCGGACTTGAACATATACGCACGTGTGACCCCACCTATATACATCACACATGGCCTAAATATAATATGTAGGCCTTATATAATTTTGTTCAGGGCACTTAGTCCCCCTTGCGGATTTAGCATGTATTATATCACTGGAACGGCCTTCCAAAAAACTTTCCTGTAAAGAAACATAAGCATAGACAGGGCATATTGACAATATGCCCTGTCTATGCTCATGTTTAATTTGAATTTTGTTTTTGACACCGTACACACGGAGGCTTGAAATTCCCATGCGGTAAAAGGAGCAACTTTCCAATGGAGGACATAAAACTTAAAAAAAAAACTTGATGCCAGCAGTCTGTACATGTAGTATCAAATATGTTATGTAACGTTAAATCTGTAACAAATGACATGCCAGCTGCATGTATGTTAAAACAATATGGCTTGCTGTCCATACGTCACTTGTGGCCCCAATGTGTTAAGTGGAAATGCAAGGCACAGAGGAGACACAAATATATGGATGCACATTTGTTGCTGGAAGTATGTCACATACTAGTAAATCCATAACCAACGATATACCAACATCATATACATTAACACACTCTGCTTCAAGTCTAAACGCCGTTTGGAGTCCCCGTGAAACGTCTTATTTACGCCGGTAGACGTAAAACTTTCACAGAAGACATATGTATGCACATCTGTAGTTGGATTGATTTGACAGTATTCCTAACCAATTGCAATGACATGCCAACTGCATGTATGTAAAGCAGTAGGTTTTCTATCCTAAAGGAGGTTTCTATCTTTATCAAAAACACACAACACTTTATCAAAAAGGGGATGCCTGCAGTGGCAGGACATATTTGATGTAAATCTGTAACCAATGACATGTCAACAACTACTTTGTAAACACACTGGTGTTACTGACCGTAAGGGCACTTGCATTTAATTGCAATCCTTAGCTTGTAATGACATGCCAACTACATGTATGTAAAACAACAGGTTTTCTATCCTAAAGGACGTTTCTAACTTTATCAAAAACACACAAAACTTGCAATCCTCAGCTGTGAAATTGCGGCACTCTATATCAATCAATGCAAGAAATAAAATTTTACTTTAAAAAGTGGACGCCAGCACAGTACAATTGACCTATTTTACGTAAATCTATTTTACGTAATTTTACGCATATTACGGGGACTATTTTACGTAAATCCGTAAACAATAAGATACCTAAGTACGAGGGGTGATCAATAAGTCCCTACCTTACCCAGACATAAGGTGCACAACTCAATTTCGGTCACAATTATATATTATGAATCCATTTCTCAATATCCAAATTTCAAATCAATGCGATCTTTACATTTCAGTTGATGCCTTTATAAATATCATTACGAAAAAAACGAAAGTTTTGGAAGAGGAGGTTGGTCTAAAGGACCACAACTTGCTAGCCACCAAGCTAGACACAGATGCATGTTCGGACATCGTTAATAGCACCTCATATGAGGATGAACTCAACTGAAATGAACGAAAAAAACTGTCTGAACTCTGTTCAAATCTGTATGGGTCGTGTTCCTCAGTCCATGACTTTCCCCAGAGCTGACGTTCATCCACAGTTTCCACACGCTTAATGATCAGATGACAGCTCAATCGTCCTTCTCTCTCACCTAACGTTACGAATACTCAAAATGACTTCGCCTTCAGAGTAATTATCACAATGATTTGAAGTTTGGTGGGTATTCGTACAAAGATCTATGTCTTTTAACTATGTCTTGAGTTATGTACTTTATTTCTTGGACGAGGCCACGAACTTATTGATCTCGTATTGTAAGGAAATATCATTTTAAAGAACGTAGGGGCGGTTGGTTGTTATCCACATATCTATGGCACAGTATCAATTGGAAGGTGGAGTTCAACCTTCTCCTCTCACCGCCTTATATCTCCCAAACCGTAGTCAGTTTCCCTTTTTTTTTACACGTAAGTTATATTCTATTGGGTGGGCCAACTATACTCTCTCTTGGCAGTCGGGCTGAATTGCGAGGAGCTTACAATAGGCGGGGCTAAATCGCAAGGGTCTGGAGCGAGCTGCCATTCGGCGCCACTCAGGTGACCTCAATACGGCAGTAATTGCCCCAGGTGCGGCCATGGGACAGTAGAGTTTAAACCACTCACACCGGGAAGGTCACCTACCCTTTTCGATAAGTGTGGTGGGTTCTTTAAAGTGCGAGACCTCCATTTAACGTTCTATCCAAGTAAAGTAAGGAAAGTCGTTTAAAGTGCCTTTTCACAGGATCGGTGACATGGCTGGGTTCGAACTTGCGACCTCTCGGTCCTGAGCTGCGCCACGCGATCTCACTTTAAGTGGATTGAGTAACGTAAAGTCCAAAGGGCACAGGATCTGTAGCACGTCGGGATTGGAACCCAGGACCCCTGGTGTCTGGTCCAAACACCAAGCAGTTGCAACTCCATGCACATGCATGTCCATAAGGACTTAAGGACGCTTCCTTATCAGCCACACTGCTTCCTCTTGTAAATCAAATATAATTATAATTATGCAGAAGGTCGTTCTTGTGAAGACATAATCACGAAAGGCTTTATAAAGGTGGGCATTTGCTACAAGTGCCTCGCTGGGAGAAACGAGTGATACACGTGCCTTGAGATGTCAACCTGCGTTTCTACAGTAGTGCTCTTGGGCCTTCTGACTGTGGTCTTGTCGCAGAACCCAAGTAAGGCCAGCTCAAAAGATTCTCATTGACTTTTTGTTTGTTAGAGAACTCTCTCCACTCACTCGTTCTATTATGTATTGGCTTTTCAATATCATTATCTTTTGGATAGTGCTAGTCTGTATGGGGTCTTCCGTGTGGTGATATTCTGTACAGTGCTATTCTAGATCTGTATTTGCTATTCTGTATGGGGCTCTTTCGTGTGGTTATATTCTGTATAATGCTATTCTAGATCTGTAAATTGCTATTCTGCTATTCCCTTATTCATGCCGAAAATATTTACGTTAATACGTTAAGGGAAGTAATGGGCAGGAGTTGTAGGGGTTAAGTATTATGTCAAATTGTTTTATAAACACACCACAAGTGGAATTGCGCCCCAAATAGGCTGATCATGAATTTATAATCTTTTAGAAAATTATAATTCCCCTTCTGGAGTTCAGTGCCCTTTTAAATCAATGATCAGCTGTGATAAAATTCAATCTATTCGATTTTTGTCATTGATGTATTGGTTACGGGCTCTAGCCTTGTCAAGTTTGATGGACATGAAAGCCATAGCATATTACAAAAAGACAAAAACATGTCGGAGATATTTCACTACGAGACACTCGTAGATACCCCATGAAATTGGCATGTCTAATGTATACGTCGAATCGTATATTCCTATCTTATCCTCCTTAAGTATGTCTTAACATAAAGTTGTTACTGACAGTGCTGTTGGTAGTATTTTCTTTGAACTTTCAATTACAATTTATAGTAACATAATATGGATGTATAGGCAAAGGTCATACATTGCTCTGCGCAGTTGTACCGACATGTTAAACAAATATTACGTGGGAACCCAACCAGCTGTGTTTCTACTTCTTGATATAAATAAATCTCAAATCATGCAACGTTTAACACCATTTCCTCTTAACGCACTCTCTCTGTTACCTAAATTGACAGAGAAAAATTCATCTTTTAACACTTTGTGCTCTTAATTGTTTTTAGCTACGTAATAGACTTTTTTTCCATATTTTTTATGATATACACAATAAAAAATCGAACGTTACACACATCCGTTGAGGTCGCAGTGAAAGGGCAGCGCGATCTCCTTTTGGTGGAAAGGGGGGTTCTAACTTTGGAGAATGGTGTATGTTATATACCCTCCAAGCAGCGGTTAGGACCTGGCTTGTGTTAGACGTTTTATATGTGGTTGGGAAAAGATTGTTTTTGCTGGTGTGTTCTTTTCCATTCTTCTTCTGTCGTAGCCAATAATAGAGATATTAGCTGTTTATAATAGATTTGGGTGCCTACTGGCCGCAAATACACCTGAGATTATATATAAATACACCCGATAATATAATAATATGAGCAAATTTTACAGGTTCGCTATAGCTATAGGCAAGCCCAATGGTATGCGAGAAGCTTTTGTCATTATTTCTTGGAATGTAAAACCAAAAGATACCTAGCAAAACTGTGTATCCTCTGTTTGTAGTGTTACTAAGCGTAAGTGAAGTGTAGTGTACTGCCTGCTTGGCTGAAGATCTGCCCAAGGCTATGGAGGATAGGGAAGGATGGAGGAAGAGAGTCATGTCCATCCGTGCAACCAGCACGCCCGGATGATGATTATGTAGTGTAGTTAGGTCCGAACTATACCTAATTTCAAGCTGGAATATATAATGCTTTGTGGATGCTTATTAGATAGAATTTCAAACTACTGAGAGAGCATAGTGAAGCCCACACCCACTGACAACTGATAATTTGACATAGAAATAAAATAATCAGCACTCACACATAAATATGTATCTTTGGAGTGAGTATTTACACAGACTGAAATGACGTCACTTGTTTTACTAGGGTGCCCGGATGTTGACCCTACCCTGACCCCATGGAACCCTGGGCATGACCGCAACGCGCAGGTGGTTGTGGGTAGGGGACAGAGCTACTTACTCCAGTCATCCGCCACTTTTCACTCACTGGAAGTCAAAGACGGGGGTAAGAAGTGGTCTCTACCAGACTTGTAAGAGATATAACATTTCCATCGTCATCAGTAGATTAAAAACATGTTATGCACAAAAGCTATAACGGACGTCCTTAATAAGCACGTCCGCGATTCTGAGTATGCATGTGCATCGACAGAAATTTGGGGCAGTATGTCAAAGGTGAAGGCCCCTAACTTGCAAACAGTTCTCGTCTCGAAGCATTGCCCTTATTTGCATATTACATTTGCATAAAGCGACCAGAAGTGCTTTGTCAATGTCTGAGGGGCCCTCATCTTTTTACATGTGTACTTGGAACCGAACGTGCCTTCCTTCATGTTTCTTAAGTAAATTATAGGAAATGATGACGGCTAACGTTTTGTCGTGCTCTTTCCGTTGTGTCCTTTTTTTTCCATGAACAGGAAGGCTCGTATTTGCTGACTTGGGATCAACAAGTGATGCAGAAATCGTCCTGAGGTCACGGGAGGTCATCGTGGCCAGCGATGGGGAGTTCCACGTCGGCAGTGAGACCTGTCCGTACCAGGGGAAGGCCACGGTGTCCCTGTATGGCCGCTCGGACGACCAGAAGAACAGCAAGCAGTTCCTGGTCATGGCAGGTGGGACACTAGAGATCCACGGGCAACACAAGCTGGCGTGGACTCAGCTCACACAGACAGTTCCGGCAGGGGGACTCCCTAAGGTGGGTTCTGGTTCTAAGTCGTTGTGTATGGATACTGTCATTGCAGTGAATTTCTTGCCAGTCGTTTGCTTCCACGTGAATGGTTTCAGCAGGTTGTTTTAAAAGTCACTTAATAACAAGATTCTTTGCACACGTCAACCTAGCGTTTTAGTGACCGCCTGTCAATGACTTATATTGTACTGCAGTAAAGATGTCGCTGCTTACAGATATGCTCCCAGACGTAAAACATTATGTACATGTATACTCTAGTAGGTAGTGACGAAGTGTTTACAAAGTGGGTAATCTGCAATATCGTTAATCATTATTTGCAATGGATTCTCGTCGAATGAACACGTTAATGGTTACGAATATACACTGAACCAACAGTAAAAGCTAATACAAGTGTACCCCAAACCTGAGAACAGTGCCCCATCTTATTGTATTTCAGGGTACCTATGCTTGGGATTCGGACACTATGGGAGGGGGCCGCGGAATGCACGTGCACGTCATGGACGAGATATCTGGGGCCGTGGTGGACTGGCAAACCTTCGACACGTACGGCAGCGAACAGAACAGCATAATCCTGGGGGATTTCATCGACCAAATACCGCCGGGGAGAATCGTGGCACTGATAACCAAAGGCGACGCCTCCCGGAAACTAGAGGCAACAGCCCGACAGAAGATCAGTGAAGCGTTGGGAAGCATCGAAATTGCTTCATTGGGATACAGGTATATTACAATCAGAATGGCATTAATGTGGTCACGATTTTGACAGCTGAATATGATTTCTGAAGGGAATACATGTATTTATCAGCGGGGGTGTTGAACCGAAAAAAGCAACCGCTTTTTTGACATACGCCAAACAATGTCAATATATTGAACTTATACGGACTTGATATGTACACATGTTTGACAACCCTCTAACATATGTACACACCTATGTCATTCTAGGCATCCGTGGGTGTTAGTGGGTGTAAAGGGAGACCCCAGCGCTGTAGTTGAGCAAAGGATCCCATATATCGGTGAGTACTGCTTTGGACTATAATCTCATTTGTCATGGTCGGTAGGGCCGCCTTTTCTAAATGCTGCGGTCACATTAAAAAATGATAGTTTATGTTTTTTTTTACAATCTCTGGTGTGACTCCTGCGTGATCCTTTGGACATCGTACAGGTACCGTGCTATTTTGGGAGCATGGCCGGGCCCCTGGATTTTTTTAAAAACTTGCAGTTAAAATCAATTCGAGACCCGGCATAGACACCGGCACTTACACGCAAAAACACCGAAAATGACCCACCTCATATCCAGCAAACCTCCTTGACAAATTTATTGCTTCAAGGCCGGCCGGGGCCCCTGCATGCGTGGGTACAGCTAGGACAGTGGCATGATGAAGGTCTGCATGACAACAGTCACAATTCTTCATGGCATATTTATTCCAACGTGCTCTATATCATGTTTAAGACACACAGACCACCGGCACCGCTGCCATCACAGCCACCTTTGATGCTTTCTTCGGCTCCTTCGGCGTCACTGCCACAAGTGCATGGCTGGGAGGTAAGGACAATAAGAACAATGTGATCTGTATTGAAAAACTTGCTTACTAGATAGAAATGTAGTCTAACGTAGAGTAGCAAAGTTTATTTGGCCCTCGACAATAGCATTGTATACCATTACCTAGCTGGTCTCCTATAATCTTTAATTATCTACCCTAGGAAGATCGTCTTTCACCTTTTCTGTGGAGGGTGCAGGAAGTGAGTACGTCATCAACCTGAAGGATGACGTGAGTTCCTGGCAGCCTGGGGACCACATCGTGCTGGCCAGCACGGACTACAACATGGAACAGGCAGAAGAGTTCCAGCTGCTGCCATGTCAGGAGTGCTCCAGCCATCAGGTCAAAATCAGCGGTACGCGATGCTCCTTTGGACATTCCTTCTTAACTATCTGGTGTCCTTTTATTCTTTCAAAATATCAATATATTCCCTCAGTCCTTGAAACAGTTAATCACTAGATAGTGCTTAACTCTTTTACAGGGCAAATCAAGTACACTCATTTCGGCGAGATCTCGGATGAAGTAGACTTGCGGGGAGAGGTCGGTCTGCTGACTAGGAACATCAAGTTCCAGGGGGAGGTAGAGGACAGCTGCTACGGAGACAACTTCTGTCAGTACTTCGACTACGACACGTATGGAGGGCATGTGAAGGTATTTTTGGACTTAGCATGTTGACATGTCATAACATACATAGCTTGGCAGAAAAAAAGTCTTTCTAGGTCTTGCTCTGAACAGAATTAGCCCTTTTTTGTGTCTTCCCCCCTCACAATTGTCGTTTCTTATCACCAGATTTTACCAGGTTTCAAGAACGTCCACTTGTCCGGTATCGAGTTCACCCGCATGGGTCAGCAGGTGGTGGGGAGCTACCCTGTCCACTTTCACATGACCGGAGATGTGGACGAAGTCGGAGGCTACAGCCGCCCAACGTACGTCCGAGAGCTGTCCATTCACCACTGCTTCTCTCGCTGTGTGACCATCCATGGGACCCATGGACTATTGGTGAGGCATGACCAATTGCTTAAACCACAATATTACTAAAATGAGAAGTCATAACCTAATCTTACTTGATTTTGATATGCGTTGATATTTCTACGGCAGTTTTCAGACAAATGTGTACTCGTACTTTTGCAGGTCCAGGACACAGTTGGATACGACACACTTGGTCATTGCTTTTTCCTAGAAGACGGAGTGGAGCAACGTAACGTTCTGGACCACAACCTGGGTCTGGTGACGCGGGCAGGCACACTTTTGCCCACCGACAGGGACGACAACATGTGCCAGACCATGAGGGACGCGGTCTACGGGGACTATATTCCAGAGTTAACTGACTGTCGGTGAGATAAATTTTCAGCTAATTTGCAATATATGCTTAAAAAATACCAGGATTTGAATTACCCTACATCGGTAGATTTGTATAAGATATTGCTTTCAACAGCAACTTGTTCATAGATTTAAATTATTTTATGCAGTTCTCTTCCTACATGTGCCTTTACTATGATTTTTTTAATGATGCTATATTGTACAAGACTGCGTCATAAGTTCTTCATATTGCATTTGCAATGACGTAACTCTGTAACTCCGATAAGCATTTTTAACTCACACTTTGCTATGCAATTCAAAGGGCAGTGACCACTTTCTGGATTACCCATCCAAACAACGTTATCACCAACAATGCGGCCGCCGGATCTTTGGTAAGCATTTTCTTCCTCCTTTCCTTGGATGTCACAGGACAATCAAATATCAGACTGACGACAAGGATATTTTTCGCTAGCTAATTTGTGTAATGCGATCTGTTGTATTTCTCCAGAGTATATATCCAAGCATACCGGTGTGACAGTGATCTCGCCCTTCTTTAGCGTTTTCGCCCCCCCCCCCCCGAGCAGCTGGTTACTACATATTACAGGTGCGCTACCTGGTACTATACTGCACCTGGGGAGTAACGTATATGGTGTGTTACCTGGTACCTATATGGCACCTTATTACCGTACCGTAAGATGTCATACCTGGAAAGTCGATACTATATTGTTCGGTGCAAACATGACATTGAAATGAAAAAGAAAATTTTTGCAGCTGAGGTGGCATAAAAACAGTGCTACTGCGAACGTATAAATCAACACTGTCTATGGTACGGAATACGTCAGCTATATGTTTTCAATTTGTCACAATGTTTTCTTTTTTGTGCTGGAAACATTTCCAAAGCACTAACAAAAACACACGTGAACAATAGTTTCTCATTATAAACACTATCTACGCGCAAGTTGATATAGCTGTTGCTAAATGCTACACAAACACTTGTAAAGTCTTAAGAAACACGGGTAAATGAATCAGTTCCTAAATACTAGAAAAACAGTCATGTTGGAGGTGAAGATATCCCTTGGCCAGGTGCATATACCAAAATGTGCGTTATTCTAATTAATACCTAATATTTGCATAATTAATAAAGACATTACATAGTTTTTTTGTGGTCACTTCATGGTAGAGACTTCATATTGGAGATATATAGGTTGCTTAAGGACAGGTGAACACAATGAAATACATCTTATGTCAAGACTCAGGTATATGCAATAATGGGAATACAAGGGACCCAACCCTCCTTGTCTGAAACAAGTTCAACTATCTTATTACCATGTAAATACGTTAATATTGATACTATGAATGGAGTTATGTATCAAACTCGTGTACTTATATCATTCTGAAACTGCATTTTGTGATTTATACCAATCAACTTCTAAAATGTCATGTAAACCCGTTTTTGGGGGGGGGGGCGAAATCGCTAAAGGGAGGCGAGGTAGGGGGGCGAGATCACTAGCTGGGGAGGGCGAGATCACTAGTGATTTCGCCCCGGGGGGGGCGAGATCGCTAGTGATTTCGCCCGGGGGGGGGGCGAGATCGCTAGTGATTTCGCCGGGGGGGGGGCGAGATCACAGGGGGGGCGAGATCGCTGTCACACCGGGTCAACCTTGCTCCTCTCGATAAATGTGTTCAGTTCCTCTACGTGCAGAGATTTGGTGCTTGGGGCTTATACCTGACGCTCTCTCATACACAACACCCTCCGAAATGTAGAATGTAGTACCTTTACTTAAAGACAATTTATATCAGTTCAACTTTAATGCAGAATTTTTTTGGGGGAAAACTTTTATTTGGAACGTACAGAAAATGTCTCCGTATATCTACAGCATACCGGGATCTGGTACATCTTTCACCGTGAGCCGACCGGCCCGTCAGCGGGCGCCCTCCCGAGGTACCATGCAGAGCGGTCGCCGTTGGGACAGTTCTACAACAACAGAGCGCACTCTAACGGAATAGTGGGTATCCTTTTATTCTTTGCAAGAAGCTTGGGCTCAAACAGGCGTGCTTAGAACACCAGAGCATCTCTGAGTAATCTTACGCAGACAATTATATTTAATATATTGTGTGACTAGACATACAGTAATTTATTAATGTTGAGAACGTAAAAGTGTCATATATACGCATTCATAAGGCGAAGCTAGCAATTGTTTAGTGTCTTATATAGTATTAAGACAAATGGCACACTATTAGTATTACGTCTGTTGAACATGTTGACAGTATCCATTGAAATGGGACAACACTTTATGGTTGGGCCCGCATTTGTATGTAACACTACAGAGTCACCTAGTACATACCTAGTACATACCTGCAAGGGGTACGGACAGTACAAACCTGGAAAATGTGATAGACGGTCACCAAAACGTTAGCTCATGTAAACTGTTGGTGGTTGTAAATCAAGACCATGTTTCTAGCAGCTCATTCCCTGAGCAGAGAACCACAATGCTTTTGTTGTAAACTCACGTAACTGTTGTGTTTGCTCAGGACGGGCTTATGATCGACGGCGGAGTGAAGACCACTCAGCCATCCGCAACTGCACCGGAGGAGTACCTATCCAGAACCGGTGCACGGTATTTACTCTTTCCAAACATTTCCTTCCTACGTCATATTCGATGTTGCTTAACCTTTCTCCTGGGTTGTACATTCATTGTAGCTGCATATGTGGTCCGTATTTGTTTGGATTGATAGAATTTCTCACCTAAATTTGGAATACCATATCAAAGCACACCGGATAAGGAAGTAAATGCAGCAGAACAGAAGAGGTGAAATTTTACTGATTTGATGAAGCAATAAGCCTAGGAAACTAACAAATTGACACAAAATTGTGAGCAGGCCAAGGGTTCTGAATTGAATGATTTGGTATAATAAGTTATGTATCTTAAACAAGCACTCAAGTTCGATTATATATATATATATATATATATATATATATATATATATATATATATATAATAATCGAATATATATATGAGGCTACACAATGAAAAACTATTTGCTTTTTCTATTTGCCTTTTTACGTCTTGTCACCTGCAGTTACAAGCCACACCAGAACGCTGACCTCCTACAGCCACGTGTGCCGGCAATGATAGAGGGTCTCATCGCCTTCAAGAACCAGGATCAAGGAGCTTGGGTCCGAGGGGGCGACATCTGGTTCAACAAATGCGCCTTCGTGGATAATGGGAAAGGGCTGACAATGGCAAGGTACCATATTCATCTGTTGTTATGTTCTCATCTTGCCTCTCTCTTTCTCTCTCTCTGTATGTCTAAGTCTATGCTTGTGTCTCCCTGTGTGCCCATGTCTCTATATCTTTGTCTGGCTTTCTGTATCTCTGTCTCTTTCTCTCTCCTTCTTGATGTGTTCCTAGATATCTTTTCTCATAGTATGCTTCCTAAACCCCTAGTATGTAGACAGTCATATGATTATAAAAGATTGAAATCGGCTTGTATGGATGCTTGAATGACTTGTATTCATTCACGCAGTGAAGGCACATTCCCTAACGACGTGGGGTCGAGTCAACAAATCCGGAACAGCATCTTCATCGGGGAAAGTGAGAACGTGGGTACTGCTAGCGGGTCCAGTGTCTGGGGGATGGGAGGGGTCAAACCGGTGGCGAGAAGCCTGCCTCACTCCACGTGAGTACTCAATACCGGTTTGAAAATCATGCAGAAACCATCAATATCTCTTATGTAATCCAACACAGCTGCTTGCTTGAGACGAAAAATGCACCATAAAACTAAACAATGTATAGCCCAGCATAGAAGCTAAGATAGTTTGAGGAAAAGTCGATCTGGTGAGTATCGCCGTTAAAACAGAGGTATTGTTTTCAGATGTGTGTTCGTTTTGGTGTGTGTCCGCAGATTCTAGTTTACATAATGTATCTATCTATCTGTGTTTGCGAGTGACAGGATGTGGGGTGGAGGTTGGTCAGGAGGTCAAGGTTGGCTTAGCCCGGGTTCATAGTTTGTCCCACAACTGTCAGGATATGAATGCTGCCTCGGCCATCAGGTCCATCCAAAGTTTTAGTTTCACATAATGTTAAAAACAAACAATAAGTCAAGAACCCAGTATTTCAACGATATATGAAATTTATGATTTACTTCTCTTCTTGAATCGTAGAACCTTCCCTATGCGGGGACTAGAAATCTACGACGGTCCCGTCCTAGCCGAAAGCTGCACCTTCAAGAAGTTCGCCGCCGCCCCGGAGTACAACCGCTGGAGCAGCGCGATCGGATACCTACTGGGCAACAACTGGCAAATGTCACCAAACAACAACGTCACAGGGGCCAAGTTTGAGAATGTGAGAGGAGTTTGTTGTGTTGGTAGTATTTGTGTAAAACGTGCTCCCCTATCCCTCCCACCCTCTCTTACTCTCCCTCTCCTCTATCAATTCAGCCGACTTTTCGCTACATCTGTCAGGTAGAGACTCTGCCGAAAAGATTCTGCCAGTTGAGATCCCAATCGGAGGTTCTGTCGACAGATTTCAGATCGGGATCTCTGCCATCACAGTCACCGATTCTATCGGCAGAACTCCCAATCGAAGACTCTTTCGACAGAAGCTCCGATCGGGATCTCTACCGACTCTACCAGATCTCTACCGACTCGCCGACTCTACCAGATCAGAGTCTGACTGGGGCACACATTGTGGTACAAATCTAGCATAATTTTAACTTTTCGCTTCGTTAAGAGTAACTTTGGACGGATCTTCCTCTTTTTTTCAGGTCCAAACCCGTGTGTTCCACGGTGGTAAGAACCTCCCCTGGTTTGGTACGTACGAGAAAGACGGTGATAAGTCACAGATTACGCACGACGTGGACGGTAGTATCACTGGCTATCCCGACAGCTACGTAGTCGGACAGAACAACTATCTGGCCAGGAACCCGGGATGTGTGGAGAAGTCTGAGTGGCGAGCATTCGTTTGCAGCGAAAAGTATGGACAGGTACATAGGTCCGCATGCAATACAGTATACAGCTCAGTCATTGAACTTAATAGTGAAACACAAAATGTGTAGCTTGCTTGGATCACCTGTCAGTTGTTCAAAGACGTCGCATAACTACCGAAAGACGTGTGCTAGGACTACGAAACTTGGTGACTTTTTCTAAAATTTGGCAACAATTCTGCTAAAAAAAGTTTCAGTTTATGATTTTTCGTGTTGCCATGGCAACGGGTTTCTGACAGGCATATTCTATCAAATGTACTCATTTCAGTTCGAATTATGAGATTTCATGGTTTTATTGCTAGACCACACTTGTTTATTATTAACATCCTGTGTAATTCTAGATAACAGTCATAATTGAATATTCAAAATTAATGCTAATTAGATGACGTCATGGGTTAACATCCAAGATAGCGGACAATGTCATTAGCAATGGTAAAAACGTGTTATTTCCACGCAAATTCCGTCATTATTTTTTTTTACAAAACACATCACTTGAACCTTTTCGGTCTACTTCTTTTGGGTTTGGGGGTTATATGTAGAAAAAAATGTATTAAAAAAATTGAAGCTTGTCGATTCAAGATGGCGGACAAATGGCGTCAATTTTGACGTCATATAGGCGTCAGTGTCGTCGTCATTGGCAACAGAAGACTTGGCAGACTTAGATACCTATAAGATACCCTTTATAGCCATCCTTTTGTTTAATATCTTTGAGTATAGCGAAAATTCCATATTCAGACGGTTTAGCCCAAAATATGACATTGTGACGCCATAAGTACGTCATATCACGTCATAACGATACCAAAATTACAGAAAATATTAAACTTTACCAGTACATCATGCCTACCAAATCTGGTGATCGTAACCCAAGCCGTTTTGAAATTACGAAGGGTGGGGGGGGGGGTCAAAAGAGCACCCCTCACCGCGCCCCCCCCCCCCTACCCCCGGGCCTAGGAATCCCAAAAAAGCCCGGTCTAGATAGAGTAAAAGTAGAGATAGTCTTCATTGCCCTGCGGAGGGTGAAATCAACCGACACTTTGACGCATGGAAATATTGGATGTGGTTGTGAATAAAGAACTTCTTACACAGTCATTCATTACCCCGAAGACAATGATATTATTACCTTCGCCAAGAAGGTTATATTTTGGGTAGCGTTTGTTTGTATGTATGTATGTATGTATGTAGAAGACCAGCATAACTCAAGAACGCCTGAATGGATTGTATTGATATTTGGTATGTGGATAGGTCTTGTTGTGACCTGAAAACGATTAGATTTTGGGCCCTCTAGCAGCCTGTTACGATACTGCAGCGGACATTCCTGGTTTGATATCTCGAGTTCTGAAGATGCTGCGGCTATTAATTTTACATGATAGACAGCTCCTGATGCCGAGAGTAAGCGGTATAAATTTGGGTTCCCTAGCGGCTTGTTTTGGAACTGCAAGGCAGGTTTAGTGTCAGACTTTAAAAGGGAATAACGCAAGAAGGATTTAACGGATTGTTATGATTTTTGGTATGTAAATAGCTTATGTGATGCTTCATATAATGACATATTAATTATGTAAATTGGTATCTAATTTGCATAATTAATTAGGAAATTTCGTAAACACGCTCAGTTCCATTATAGGACCATTGCAACATGTGTAACTGAGAAGGAGAAGAACATTGATAGATATATATTATGCAAAATAGACCTAATTTGCATAATAATTGAGAAAATGCTATTTCATTGTGGTAATGACGGGAAGTTCTTGTAACATTTGAAAGTTATGTCTAGGTAAACATCGTTGAACATTAATTATGCAAATGAGCTCCTCATTTGCATAAATTATCTGAAAATGCGATAAAAGCATTCATTCTTAACAAAGATTGTGTGCGCCTGTTCTCTGGTAAAGGAGATGATCTATTGATATAATTCATGCAAATGAGAACCTTATTTGCATAATTAATGACAAACACAATTAACACAGCAGTTGAAAAGGTTAGAATCATTTGGCGAAGGCATGGAATCGCGGAACTCTAGTTTACTCTGAAACTAGTTGAACACAAAAATTGGAATCACCCATATTTTCGACTGAACAGCGCCAGTCTTTGTCAAGGAATGAACAATACACTGCTGCCGTGAGGTCACGTTATGCAGATAGAATACGTGACCCAGTGAGCAGTGGATCATAAGTCGCGCCATAGACTTCCTACAACTTATGATCCACTGCTTACTGAGTCAGCTGTACTTTCAAGTTATGACATAATTTACTGGTTACCTTTGGTCTTACCTGTATACAGCTGTATATCCAAGCAAAACAGCCAAACACTCTCGTCATGTCGATGGTCCGTGACGAGTATCCCGATCACCCGCTTACAGTGAAGGGGCCTCTGAAGCAGGGTCCTAACGGTATGCAACAGTACCAACCTACGGTGATGCTGGAGAAATCCTACACCATCCACTGGAACGGCCGGGCTCCCAGCCTAGTGACCGTCTACCCAATAAACTTCAACAGGTACGATTCAAATACCCACTGGAGCTACATTTTGTGATCTTCCATATTTGAGATATTTAAAAAAAAATTGGCAGATCAGTCCGTAATGATTGTCTATAATTGTAGCACCAGAGTCAGTTGCAAGCTAAGCCTGGACATTGCCACAGGTACGGTTTCACTTGCGCTGCTCGCCAAATGGCGGAGAAGTTTTGATTTCAATGTTAATGATAATGTACAACATTCATACGTCTAAATACCCTTCGTTAGATACAGACAAAATAGTCTTAAGAAGAAAAAAACGCAATATCATACTGACATGCATGCTTCTTCTCACCAGCTCATTTCTTAAAACTTGTAACCACAGTTTTTCCATCACTTTATAAAAGCTGACATTGCCAATGCGAACATTTCTTTAAATGTATCAAAGCATTTCATTAACAAGAGAATTGAATATATCTTTAAATAGATGAAAAAGAAGACGAATCATTTTCGCCATTGCATTTCTGTTACATTTTAGTCTAACCCATCATATTCTCATCTCAGTGGAAACTGGGTCCGGCTGGGACTGTGCTACCCACCAGGAACCCTGTTCCGAGTGACGTACCAGTTGGAGAGGCGGTATCCACGCGCCGTGCTGCATGACGAGGAGATGAACCCCGTGTCGAGCCTGGCTGCTGTCGATGGTGGAGATGGCAAAGTGTTCTACTTTGAGGAAAACACAGGGTAAGCGTAACCGTATAGTGAAAATGTGAGTTGAAGTTCTCTGACAACACAACAGAACAGGACAGAATGGAAGCTTCATTGACACAACAAAAAAGCACAATGACCTTCGCACGGTTACGTAAAACATGCTTATTCGAAAAACAAAGAAATCTTCAAATTCAAGTAACCTTGTATTATAGGCAATAAACATGACACTAATGTATTGATGCAATGAAGTGGGGCTCAAAGGGATTGTCATTATCTTCTCCATAACAAAGAAATCCTTTGAAGTATTTATATATTGTTGACATATGATGACATCTGAAATACTTTTTTGTAATATTGTAAAACTATTCGCATATCATACATAATGGCAATGTCTGCAAACAGAAAGTCTGAGGATTGTTATTCTGATAAATAAAAATGCATATTCTCCAGGCATCAGTCCCAATGCATACGTAAACAAAAAAAACACACGTAAACTTAGGAATACGTAAACATGTAACATCTTAGCATCTCTAAATAGAAGTAATGAACTAGTTTTCACTTCAAGCCTGCTATTCCTGAACGTTCGTGGTAATTACAATCGGGATGGCTACGACTACTGTTCACACATGGGCTGTGAGAGGATCATCATCTCAGCCACCATGACAAGTGACGCGGTCAGCGACTGTACGGCAGCAGCTTATCCCAAGTACAGCCTGACACCGACAGAGACTGTTCCCATGCCGAGCTTTCTGAGTATTATCAACGACTGTACTGGATGTGGTGCTCCGGTGAGCTGGTAGATTTGTTGCGCTCGTTTTAAGTTGCACTGCTGTAAAATAGAAGTAATGTAAATATATCTAATACATGACGCTATTCTTATATCTGAGTATTAGCAGCACAGACGAGGCTTTGCCAAAATTCAGGAGAAACTCAAAATTGTTACTTTGGACGCGTAAACTTACGGACATGAGAGTGAAACAATAGGTCTAAGTTGCCTGGAATGTTGTACCCTTCAACGTATCAATGTCAATATCATCTGTTGTAAGATATATATGGACGCAAGACATGGGTTGCTCTTTCGTAAATAAGCAATTGCCACATTGCCCATGTAGCCAACAAGGGTTAGACATTTTCAATGCCCCTTTCTTTTGATAAATTTGTACATGGCATTCCAAACCTATTTCTTCATATAGGAACCGATCGTCAGCGACGACGACTTCAAATATCTAGAAGTGACCATCTTGTCCGCAGGGAAAGAAGAATTGGATCTAGGTCATAGGTCTCTTATCGAGGTATTCTGCATTTACTATTACCAATGATACATCTTCATAGACTAAGAAGATGAAAATCATGCAAATGTTTCATATTATATATGAATATATAGAGGACCTCCCACAAACCTTTTGTAAACCAAAATAAAGGGCGAGGCAAGTCTTTTCTAGTTGTGGCTAACTTTGTTGAGGAAAACTTGCCCTCAGGTAGACGGAATCGGGTTCAATTATGGTCCCCGTGGCTTTTGGATCGTCGTTGTTGACACAATGACTGGCGCAGCGACGCATGAAGTGACGTTCAACACCAACTGGGTACCTGAAGATGACGCTGCAATGGCGAACTTCATACGTAACGACATCCCACAGAAGTAAGCATTACAGAAAGTTCATTTGCAAGCTATGGGAGTGATTAGGTGAGTCACAGTGACATGCCAGCTGGTACATGAAGGCTAATTGCAAGTACATGCTAGAAACATTGGAAAATACATGTGCCGATGGACATGTGCTAATGGACAGTTAGTTGATCTAACAAATGCCTACTGAAATACTAATGAACTACTGGTTATTCAGACCATCTGTTGCTGTCATTTTGGTCTTTGTTTGTTATAAAGACTTTTTTTGATAACGAAGCATATTCTTATTCTCTTTCTTCTGGTATAAACATTGCATCCTATCATAATACTCTTTCTTTACTTTTCAGCTCAATCGTCCTCATCACGGCACAGTTCTCCTGGAGTCGACATGCCCGGGAGTGTCTCATCGCCATGAAGGAGATAGGAGCTCAGGACCCTGTCCGTGCGGGCTTTGGAGGTGTGCTTTATTTGTGTTGTTCTGGTTCCTAATTGTAACCTGATATAATATTGTATAACCGTGATTACTTCTATACGTTTATATTTGAATACGATTTGTTATAACGTAACACATTATTTCACCAATTTACATACAGTACATAGCAAGGACAGTTTAACGTCATATCTTACCTGTAAATGCTGAGTTTTTGTTGTGAAAAAATGATATATAGGAATGCTATCCCATATTACACTAGAATTATTAAGCTACAATTAAAAAGAAAAGAATACCTAAGATTTTTTAGAATTACCTTAGAACTAGAGTTCGGCGACCTCATACCTCCATGAAAATTTAGAGCTTTCGTAAATTTCATGCAATTGACTAACACATTAACATAATTTATGCATGGTGTCGTTCATTATTGACTAACGTACACATGTCACAATTATGAAATTCCCATTATCAATCATAAAGCGGTTTTGCAATTTCTACATAAATTGCAATTTCTACATAAATTATGCAAAGAAGTTCCTCATTACCATATTTGGTATCTGTTTATTTTCCACCTATCATAATTAACATGTGTTACATGTATTGAGGTCCAGATATTGAAAACAATGGAATTATGCAATTTCCTCATTAATTATGCAAATTAAGTCCTCATTTGCTTAACATGTATATCATTATGAACATCTTTGCCTAAGCTACCTGCATACCTAAAATGCAGGCAATCCGTCGTTCCTTTCTACAGTTATCCTCTTTGGAGTGTCTTGACAAAAACACCCCTGCAGTTCCACAATTAAATGTTAGGGGCCTGAAACTTGCCCCACTTTTTTTATGGCACTAAAAGCTATTTACCACCTAAATGTCAAGACCATAGCATGTCTGGAACAAGACATACATTGAAAAACTCCTATGATAGAATATTCTCATTAATTATGCAAATGTACTCCCATTTTGCATAATAAGTATCTTATCTTATAAAACATTGTCTAAGGTACCTATATACCAAAAATCATGAAAATCCATTGTTCCCTTCTTGAGTTATCGTCTTCAGAAGTTTTTGACAAAAATGCCCCTGCTATCCCAAAACTAGATGCTAGGGGGGCCAAACTTATGTCATTTCTTCCTGAGCACAAGAGCTATCTAATACTTAAAAATCGTGACCATAGCATGTTCAGAACACCGAGATAGCAAAACCGGAAGTTGCGCTGCAGTACCAAGGGTAGCCGCTAGGGGGCCCAAAATCTAATCATTTCCAGCTTTT
The DNA here is from genome assembly GCF_000003815.2 of Branchiostoma floridae. Classification (NCBI taxonomy): domain Eukaryota; kingdom Metazoa; phylum Chordata; class Leptocardii; order Amphioxiformes; family Branchiostomatidae; genus Branchiostoma; species Branchiostoma floridae. The sequence continues at coordinate 492,317 of NC_049983.1, forward strand.
GTCACACACTACCAACACACCAAGTATGAAACCAATCCACCCAACCGTTCATGAGTTATCTTGTTTACACACAGACAGACAGACACACAGACAAACGCAGGGTAAAATATAACCTCCATGACATTTCATGGAGGTAATAATAATCATAAAATACATAAAATAGAATCAGAAAGAAATTATCACACCTTTTCTCAATCATCATGCTCACTGGCCTACATAGCTGATCGGATATCTCCTTCATAACTAGCAAATTTTGCGTGACTGTCGGTGACCTTCCTCCGGGCAGTTTACACCCAAGATACAGATGCGGTCACGATAAGAATGTGGGTGAATGCGAAATTATGTATGATTTGATATATATTTGTAAATGCTATGCTTGCAACA
>NC_049983.1:492800-493110 GCF_000003815.2 Branchiostoma floridae
ATGTACGGTAATTTTCTGGTTACCTCCATGAAATTTCATGGAGGTTATATGTTACCCCGCGTTTGTCTGTGTGTCTGTGTGTCTGTCTGTCTGTGTGTAAACAAGATAACTCAAGAACGGCTGGGTGGATTGGTTTGATACTTGGTGTGTTGGTAGGGTGTGATGAAAGCTGGAAATGATTAAATTTTGGGCCCCCTAGCGGCTCCCCTTGGTACTGCAGCGCAACTTCCGGTTTTGCTATCTCTGGTGTTCTGAACATGCTATGGTCACGATTTTTGAGTATTAGATAGCTCTTGTGCTCAGGAAGAAG
>NC_049983.1:493429-534271 GCF_000003815.2 Branchiostoma floridae
TTAATTTAGGAACTGCAGGGGCGTTTTTGTCAAGACATTCCAAAGAGGATAACTGCAGAAAGGATTGACGGATTGGCATCATATTAGGCATGTGGGTACCTTAGGCAAAGATGTTCATAATGATATACATGTTATGCAAATGAGGACTTAATTTGCATAATTAATGAGGAAATTGTATAATTCCATTGTTTTCAATAACTGGACTTCAATAAATGTAACACATGTTAATTATGATAGGTGGAATATAAGCAGATACTAAATATGGTAATGATTAGATTTTGGGCCCCCTAGCGGCTCCCCTTGGTACTGCAGCGCAACTTCCGGTTTTGCTATCTTGGTGTTCTGAACATGCTATGGTCACGATTTTTGAGTATTAGATAGCTCTTGTGCTCAGGAAGAAGTGACATAAGTTTGGGCCCCCTAGCGTCTAGTTTTGGGATAGCAGGGGCATTTTTGTCAAAAACTTCTGACGAGGATAACTCAAGAAGGGAACAACGGATTTTCATGATTTTTGGTATGTAGGTACCTTGGGCAATGTTGTACAAGATGAAATACTAATTATGCAAAATAGGAGCAAATTTGCATAATTAATGACAACATTCAATCATAGCAGTTTTTTCTATGTATCTCTTGTCTTGGACGTTATATGGTCTTGAAATTTGGGTGGTAGATAGCTTTCAGTGTCATAACAAAGTGGAGCAAGTTTCAGTCCCCTAACATTTAATTTAGGAACTGCAGGGGCATTTTTGTCAAGACATTCCAAAGAGGATAACTGCAGAAAGGATTAACGGATTGTCATCATATTAGGCATGCGGGTACCTTAGGCAAAGATGTTCATAATGATATACATGTTATGCAAATGAGGACTTAATTTGCATAATTAATGAGGAAATTGTATAATTCCATTGTTTTCAATAACTGGACTTCTGATAAATGTAACACATGTTAATTATGATAGGTGGAATATAAGCAGATACTAAATATGGTAATGAGGAACTTATTTGCATAATTTATGTAAAAATTGCGAAACCACTTTATGATTAATAATGGGAATTTTATAATTGCGACATGTGTACGATTGTCAATGATGAACAACACCATGCATAAATTATGTTAATGTCTTAGTCATTTGCGTGAAATTTACAAAAGCTCTAAATTTTCATGGAGGTATGAGGTCGCCGAACTCTAGTTTAACATTGTTATTCCACCTCCACTATAGACACTTTTGCTATGGTTGGCTTCAAAGGCACCTACTGGCCTACCTGGATCCAGCAAGTCAACCTGCCGTCCGGTCAGGGTCCGGCACAGATCTACACCAAGATCCCTCTCATGGGCTGAGGCTCCAAGATCCCGCTCGGGCTATAAAGAAGAAGCAGTTCCCTCAAACTCACACAATAAAGAGTTTCGTAAAGATGGCGCTTCAGGTATTCATTTTTTATGTTGAAGTATTTCTACTAACTTTTCTTTTTGTGAATCATCCAGAAGTATAGATAAAACACGACATAGCTAATGCAAGTTATAGTCTTAAACATAGTGGTTTTCCGCGTCATACAAGGATATGAGTGACGTTCTATCTGATTGAAACTTTGCCGATAAGTGGGTACCTGTTGTGAATTTGTAGCTGGAAATATGTGAAGTTAAGTCTATCAACAATGACATGCAAACATACGAACGCTTGTTACTTAATCTCTATTCCTACAATGGTCTCTCTCAGACATAAAACTTTGTCTGAGAGACATAAAACTTTATTTAAAAACTTTAGACATAAAACTTTATCAAAAAGTGGATTCCTGTATCATCATAATGTAAATATATAAACAACTTATGAAATGAGAACTCTTCACGTCTTTAAGCACACTTGGTTTGCTAACCACCCGTAGGCTTAAAATCCCCACGTGCGAAATGCATATCAACACAATGACAGACTTCTTTAGAAAATATGTCTGCATTTGGATTCTTTTCACGTTTATTCCTAACGAACTGCAATGACATGCCAACTAAATATATGCAAATGCGGAATATTTGCTAAGCGTACGGACGCTTTCCACTTTATCAGAAACACGCAAAACTTTATCAAAAGAATGCCTGCAATGGCAGGAAATATTTGACGTAAATCCGTAAGCAATGACATGTAAACATACTGACTCCGCTGGCCGTACGGACACAGTGGAAGCAATTCATATCAATGCAAAACATAAAAAGTGGTGCATGGGTGTCCCAAGTGCAGTGAGATGCCACCCTTATACAGAAATAAGGTGCACAACTCAATTTTGGAGACACTATTTTATATTATGAATCTATTCATCAATATCCAAATTTAAATCAATGTGATCATTTACTTATTAATAATAACAAACTGTGTGAATTGTGATCATAGCTGTATGGGTCAAATTTCCTCTAACCATCAAAGCGAATACATTTTTTTTTGTATATTTCAACTAGAAAGAGATGGGTATCGGTAAAACGGCAGGTTTTGAACCCAGGATCCCTCGCGTCCTCGTGCCTGGGCAGTTACAACCCATACACATGTGTGTAAACTACCCAGGTATGCGGGCTTCCGGAAACTGCCTTATCAGCCAAACCGCTTCCTATTGGAAATCAAATATATGCAGAAGGCCGTTCTTGTGGAGATATAAGTCACGAAAGGCTTAGGTGAACATTTGCTTCAAGTGCCTCGTTGGAATAAACGAGTGACACACTTGACTTGAGATGTCGCCGTGCGCTTTTGCAGTCGTGCTCTTCGGCCTTCTGCCTGCAGTTCTGTCGCAGAACGCAGGTAAGCTATTCTTGAACAGTTCTAATTGGATTTTTGTTTGTTAAAGGAACCTTAGACGTCTGTTCGGGCTCTTTTGTGTATTGAATATTCAATATCATTATCTTTTGGATAGTACTATTCTGTTCGTTTATGTTCTGTATGTTGCTATTCCGTTTGGTGATATTCTTTATTGTGCTACTATAGATATGTAGGTTGGTATTCTGTTCTATACGCGGATATTCTGTACAGAGATGTTCTGTATAGTAGCATTTATCCCAGAAACTATTCTAGTGCAGACTTTGAATTCCTAAACTCCAAAAAAAGCTGTATTTTCCTATAATTTTCAATTAAATGAAGCAACAAGCTACACACTAATTCACATTATACGATTAAAGTAACCACTAGCCCCAAAACATCTCTAAGTACCACTAACTAAATCAAGTAATCTCACCATATGGCTGAATACAATATGCATGACAACTCCTAACAACAATTTAATGATGAATTAAAAGTTGAATGATGAAACAAAAGTTCTCTAATGAACAATTGACCTTCTTACTTTGCTTATCGCCCTCCCCCCATTTATGCCGAATTGAAAAAAAAAGTATTCACGATAAATGAACTGACTAAACGCATAGGGAATGCTTGGGTTTAGTGAGCGACATATTGTTTAGAGAACCCATTAAAGGGAAAGTCATCAAAAAGTGGATTGACCATTTATCGATATGTAATCTATTGAAAAATAACACTTCCTTCTGCAGTTAAAAGTAGAGGAAACCTTTAAATGAAAGGCAGGCTATGAGGCAATGTTCACAAGTTCTATATAAGACATTTACCTTTGACAAATTTGGTCATAAAAGCCTGCATAAAAAAATCTAAAAACATGTCGGATATTTTTTAGTGCGAATCGTATATATTTCTGTAAAATCAATTAACAATTTTTGCATTTTCCATAGTAACATTTTTAAGTAACATGTGTATAAAGAGTGTATAAAGGTCATGTATTGCTCTGAGCAGTTATACCGAAATGTTAAACAAATATTACGTGGGGAACCAACCAGCTGTATTTCTATAAAATATATCAAATGACGTTATATCCCCTTTACACTACGATGGCGACCTAATTTGGGCAGATTTTTATTTTAGCTGTACAGAAAAAAAAGGAATATTTTCTTTAAAAACACACAAAGCGGGCCGAGGAAGACAATTAAACTTGTCTTTTCAGTCACACTTCTACATTTGTCCGATATACCCATTTTGAGATCTAAAGTTACATCCGTTGAGGTCGCAGAGAGAGCCCAGCTTTATCGCCCTTCAGTGGAAAAGGGGCTTTTTGTATGGCTTACTCTCCAAGCAGTTATTAGCCGGCTTATGACTTTTTATGGGTTCTTGTCCTTTTAATTTGTCTTGCCACTTCGTATATAAAACCATGATATACTCTACAAAGCTGACAAAATAGAAAGGCCGACAAAATAAACGCGGAAAGTCATTAACAAGCCGCCTCCTCATTTCTATAGACTAACTAGTGAGGTTAGGCCCTGATTTATACTTGATTTGAACATGGAAAATGTATGCATTTGTTATTGTAAAATACTGTAAAATAGATTAAATCCCTAAAACTCCTAGGAGAGCAAATTGAAAACTATAAGAACTGTGGCTAAAAATTAAATAAACAGCTCTTCAATGAGAAAAGGCAAAATCATTATACAAACGAGCAGCAAATAGAGATATCAGAAAAATGTACATATGTAATTTGAATTGACGTCACTTGTATTACCAGGGTGCCCGGATGTTGACTCTAGCTTGACCCCGTGGAACCCGGGGCATGACCGCAACGCGCAGGTGGTTGTGGGTAGAGGTCAACACTACTTGCTTCAGTCGTCTGCAACGTTTTACTCACTGGAAATCAAAGACGGGGGTAAGTAGTGTTCTGGACCATATTCTTTGAAACATTGAAACTGTGGTAAACATCACGAAAAGCACTTCGATAATCAGTAAATAAAAGTGGTATACCATTATGGATGTATACGAACTTTTTTTGACGAAGTACATATGAAGTACGCATATGCAGCGTCAGGAATTGTTGGTAAGTTGTCAAAGGTGAAAACGAAGGCGCATCACTTGTAAGCAGATATCGTCTGGACCATTGTCTTCAATATCCTAAAAAGTGTGCAGACGTGCTTTCAATAAATATTGTTTTTGTCCCAAGGGGCTTCACCTTTGACATATTACCCATAATTTTTGTCGCCCTAGATGCGTACTTGGAAGAATGACTGGTTATGCTACACTTCCTTAATAGTGCAAAGAATGAAATGTTAAGAAGTGATAACGGCTACGTCCCATGCTTTCTCATTTTTTCTACAGGAAGACTTGTATTTTCTGACTGGGGATCGACAAGTGATGCAGAAATAGTCCTGAGGTCACGTGAGATCATCGTGGCAAGCGATGGCGAGTTCCACATCGGCAGTGAGACCTGCCCGTACCAGGGGAAGGCCACGGTGTCCCTGTACGGCCGCAAGGACGACCAGAAGAATAGCAAACAGTTCCTGGTCATGGCAGGTGGGACACTGGAGATCCACGGGCAACACAAGCTGGCGTGGACACAGCTCACACAGACAGTTCCGGCAGGGGGCCTTCCTAAGGTGGGTTCTAGAACTTAAACTTGTACGGCACCACGTTTAAGCAATGATAGATAGACACAGTCAGTGAATGTCTTCTTGTTTCTTTGTCCGATAGTCTGTCACCTTCTCCAGATATTCAGATAAGATTCTCTTACAGATATCGAACGTACAGAATTACATGTATACATCTACATGTATACATTAGGTAGTTAATAGTTATTTTACTATGCGGGGGTTCTCAATATTGTTTACGATAATAGTATACTGCAACAATCCCTGATGTCACGGTGGCATGGTAGTGAGTCAAGTCAAGGATCAGGACAGAGGCATGATGTTGCGGAGATGATAACTTTATTCAGGACAATCTGGACACGTCCTACCCTGTCGGTGTCTCTAGCTGGAATCCCCCTCCCTTACCATGTGTAACTTACCCCCGACCCCTACATCTGGTCCTACTTAGTCCGGTGACATTCCCCACACCAGGGGTTAACAGTGACTTAACACGCTGTCACCTCGTGACACCCTCGTGACACCTCACCCCTCATTTTTTTAAAACAATTTTCCCGAAGGTAAAAACATTTCCACATTTCCTGTACAATAGGGTACCTACGCTTGGGATTCGGACACTATGGGAGGGGGCCGCGGAATGCACGTGCACGTCATCGATGAGATATCGGGGGCCGTATTGGACTGGCAAACTTTCGACACGTACGTCAGCGATCAGAACAGCCGGCGTCTGGAAACCTTCATTGACGAAATACCGTCGGGGAAAATCGTCGCACTGATAACCCAGGATGAAGGCTCCCGAAAACTGGAAGCATCAGCCCGACAGAAGATCAGGGAAGCCTTTGGAAGCATCGAAGTGGGCTCGTTGGGGCACAGGTATATCAACGATGACATAGAAATATCTAATAAATAGGTTTCTGATAGCTGAATACGATCTATGAATGAAATGAGTGGGATTGTTAATCTGTCATGATAACGCTTGTAAGAGGCAGGTATTAGTATACGTATTGACATTTTTGCTCACATATATAGCTTGTGCTGCCGATAAAGTCGTTTTTACTTTGACCCACCATTTTGCAGCGTGGTTATGGAACAGAAAAAACGACTTCTTTGACAAACTTTAGCATACGTTTGACAATATCAATACGGAACTCATACGGGCTTGATATGATATGCTCACAAGTGGGACCCTCTGACATATGTAAACACCTAATATATGTACCTTTAGGCAGCCCTGGGTGATGGTGGGTGTGAAGGGAGACCCCAGTGCTGTAGTTGAGCAAAGAATCCCATATGTCGGTGAGTACTGAATTTCTTGTATCCTGTTCGGTATGGTCACTGTCTTGATAATAAGTAGTTGGATCATTTCTACATGACAACAGACATAATGGTTTCATGGCGTACTCAAGCATACATCATCTGAGTAATATTCAATATTGTACTAACTGTGCTTATAATGATGAAAAATCCTATTTAGTTATTTATAGAAAGTAAATTTCCCTCTAAATAGACATATACATTGCATTGACACAACCATATCCCTCCTGCCCGTTTACAAACCGACTACTGTGTTGATATACCCATGGATTTTGAACATTACCAACAAGCGAGAAGCTTAAACTATGTGCTAGGCTATATGTGTACATTTTATCCTTGTTGTTACCTGTACACACTAGATAGGTCGGAATTGGAAAAATATGTGCATTTACAGTGTTCATTCATTCATTCATTCATTCATTCATTCATTCATTCATTCATTCATTCATTCATTCATCTTCAAGACGAACAGAGCACCGGCACCGCTGCCATCACAGCTACCTTTGATGCCTTCTTCGGCTCCTTCCAAGTCACTGGCACAAGTGCATGGCAGGGAGGTAAGAGCAATTCTGACTGTTTATTTAGGAAAAATCTATAGACCGACGATGAGCGATGCAATCTGTCTAGAATACAGCATAAAATGTTTTTAGAAACTTTGTATTCGCTTCTGAACAAGTTCATTGTTCCTTCTTAATCTTAAATGATTTACGAAGATTGAATTATCCACTCTAGGTCGATCCAAGTTCACCTTTGCCATGGAAGGTGCAGGTGGTGAGTACGTCATCAACCTGAAGGATGACGTCACTTCCTGGCAGCCTGGGGACCACATCGTGCTGGCCAGCACTGACTACAATATGGAGCAGGCAGAGGAGTTCCAGCTGCTACCATGTCAGGAGTGCTCCAGCCATCAGGTCAAAATCAGCGGTAAGAGGCTCCATCGGACACTATCCACAGTATCTCGAGTTCTATGTATTCAATCCACTTGGGCCATGTTGATTTGGTTATATGGATGAAATTCGCGCATCAATGTTCCAAAGAAAAAAAAAAAGAAGAGTTTTCAACCACGCTGACAAATGTCGAAAAACGGCTACTAATGTCATAGAATGCCAAAAGTAATTTCAAAAGTCAAAGAAGAAATGTGAAGGAACAAAAATGAAGAATATTACTTGGCATACCATACCCGGTGTGTTGACGTATTTGTTAAGACTTCCTGACCACTTAAATTCCCTAATGACGGCATTTTTTTGCCATTTTTTTCACATGAATCAGTATGGGAGTTCCCAGACGATGTTATCCATGCAATCAAATCAACATTTTCTTTCAAAATGCGGATACACACTCCTCAAATCGCTCTTAAAAGGGCTGATAACTACATAATAAAAACTCTTGCTTTATTTCCTCTGACTTTTTGTAACCGTCCTGACTTTTTTCAGGAGAATAATGATTGGTTCACACAAACAATGCAGCTATAGAATTTCCTGAGTAACGATTAGGTCACATACGTAAAGTACCTAATACATACATACAGCGATTGTTTTATGCGATGTTTACGGTGCCAAAGCGTAGCAGTAAGCAGCGCCACACATAGCTACAGTTCAATGACAACCAGTCAGTAAGCTTGCAGACGGTCACCGAAACGTAGGTAAAAATAACGCAAATGTGAATGAAGAGTCTCACTATTCGGTGACGTACAGACCTGATTGAACTATTCACGGAAGACTAATTTTGACAGGGCAAATCAAGTACACCCATTTCGGTGAGATCTCCGATGACGTAGATCTGAGGGGTGAGGTTGGTCTGTTGACCAGGAACATCAAGTTCCAGGGGGAGGTAGAGGACAGCTGTTACGGGGACAACTTCTGTCAGTACTTTGACTACGACACGTATGGCGGGCATGTGAAGGTACTTTTGGACTCAGTATATGGTGATCAACATATCTTAATATTTCGATAACATTATCTATTTGTTCAGACTCAAATTACGTACTATTTAAAGAATTCAGTCTTTGGTAGAACACGCCCCTTTATAAATGGAGTCATCTTGATGTAAAATATGTTAAAATGATTGTGTAGTTTGACAACTTACCAAACTAAGTATAAAGCAATGCTAGCACAAATGCCCTAAAGTTTGTATTCTAACCTCCCTTGACACAATATCTGAGGCATGAAGACATTGCCATGAACATCTGAGTCCTTTAAAAAACCCCATACAAAGATGGGCAATTCCAAATGCGAAAACATACGATTCAAAACTCTCAACATCTCCAAACTTCAAGGGGTAACGCCCAATGTTTGTGATTTCCGAGTGTCGATAGACCGCCTTCCATATTCAAGAACGCGTATTTAAAAAAAAGGCTAATACACCCTCACAACTCTTGTTTCTTACCACCAGATTTTACCAGGTTTCAAGAATGTCCACTTGTCTGGTATCGAGTTCACCCGCATGGGCCAGCAAGTGCAAGGCAGCTACCCTGTCCACTTCCACATGGCCGGAGATGTGGACGAGGTCGGAGGCTACAGCCGCCCAACGTACGTCCGAGAGCTGTCCATTCACCACTGCTTCTCTCGCTGTGTGACCATCCATGGGACTCACGGGCTGCTGGTCAGTCTTCCCTTTATTCCGGCGCTTACGAAACGTTTTTGTGGCAATAACGTCAGTGGATATATCTTTGATGGGGCATCACGGTTACGGTTGCACCATTCTTTCGGAAGGGACTTAAGATGGGGGTTCCGCGTATGAGAAGATGAATCGAGCAAGATAAAAAGGAAAGGCAACGAAATGAGTTCTGCTACAGAGACAAGGAAACTTGCTTGCCAATGTGCCAATAGGTACTGCAAGGTGATCACAGCAATATGTCCTTGACAATCCTGTGCCGAGAACAGCAAAAATGCAAAACCATAGAATTTGAAAGATAAGGCTCTACAGTCATAACGTATTGACGTTTGCCCCTGACTAATGTTGACATCTTCACGAGAGTTGAAGACAAATGTACTCTGGTACGTTTGCAGGTCCAAGACACAGTTGGGTACGACACACTTGGCCACTGCTTTTTCCTCGAGGACGGAGTGGAGCAGCGTAACGTTCTGGACCACAACCTGGGCCTGGTGACGCGGGCAGGCACGCTCCTTCCCACCGACAGGGACGACAACATGTGCCGGACCATGAGGGACGCGGTCTACGGGGACTACGCTCCAGTTGTAGGCGACTGTCGGTGAGGGGATCGTTCAAGCTCATTACATACTGCTGCTGAAAAGTCCTTTCTTTATCACTATTTGAATGGCACAGATTGACAAATGTTAAGCATGATTTTGTTTGCATTGCTGAAGCTTAAATATTTTTAGCATGTAACTTTATTTTTTTTCCAACTCACACTTGACTCTTGTTGTACACAAAGGGCAATATCGACTTTCTGGATTACCCACCCGAACAACATCCTCACCAACAATGCGGCAGCCGGATCTCTGGTATGCACGTCTTCTTAGCTCTCTTAGGATGTCAGAGTGACAAGTAAAATTTGTTATCAACTTTATCCATGTCAGTAGTCATCTGGTTCAAGGCTGAACAACAATGTCGAACACGAATAACCTTCCAATGTTTCTACTGCCGAACTTCAGTTTTTGTCACGGAAAAAAAATTCTTCCGTTTCGGTGACTTCTCATGTCCGTACAAAACAAGTTTCGTTGAAAAGACCGAAATTCAAGACAGGTTCAACAGCCTAGTAAGTTTCGTAACACATCCATAGAGTCACTTGGGCACTCTGTACAAAGTGGACAATATCTAATTAGAATCCAACAAGAGGAATAAAAGAAACCATCTACATACAAACCTCAACAATCCAAATTTGAGCCCCAATATTTGCCATGTAAAACTTACATTTGACCCGAAACTTATAGATAATGTCTCTGTATATGTACAGCATACAGGGATATGGTACATCTTCCACAGTGAGCCGACCGGCCCTTCAGCGGGCGCCCTCCCGAGGGGTCAGGCACAAAAGTCCCCCTTAGGACGGTTCTACAACAATAGAGCGCACTCCAACGGAATAGTGAGTATTGTTTAGGATTTTCAAGAGCCTTTGGGTCCACATAGACGTTTTCAATCATTACATCATATATTCACGTTTAGGACTGCATTCTTGAAAGTAGCTGACAACTGTTTAGACTATTTGTATTGGTTCTAATGAACAATTCATTCCTGTATATGTGCCAAAACTTTATGTACACAATGTAGCGACAGCTTGCTGCATTGGAATTCAACATCGACCCGAATTCGAAGTCTTTGGCAAATGAATGTTAAGTACATGTTTGTAAATAAAGCACTTTTTATTGGCTTATCCTTTGGTTGTGGTATTGAATGGCCTCATGTTTGTGTTTGCTCAGGATGGTTTTATGATCGACGATGGAGTGAAGACCACTCAGCCGTCGGCAAATGCACCAGAAGAGTACCTGTCCAAAACCGGATCACGGTATTTTTTGGGCTAAATTCTAAACATTTCTGTTTAAGTCTTGTTACATCTTTCTAATGTTTTCTTCCCTTTACATCATATTTGATCCATTTGGTAATACATTGTAAAGCTTGATTTTATTTTACAATTTCAACTCTATATGCTTGCTTACTCTATATTCGTACTCTATATTCGTATATAAAATAAAGCGCTTACCAACAAGCTTACCAAGTTGAAATGACCCAAAGCCTAAGTCACATCCAAACCAGAAGTGTGACGTCAGCAAAGGGTCAAAGGTGCATGAAAGTCGGTATCGGCCCCCGTCTCGGTTGAGGGAAGGTTGGTGGGCTCTGATATAAATGGCTCACTTCCCCGAGAAAGTAATCCTCTTCGGAATCCAGTATCTTCACCTTGTCCAAATCAAAGTGTTCTGGCGATTCTATATGAATTTGTTACTAAACTGGGGCTAAACAACTATTTTATGTTTACATATTTGCTTATCAACATCTTGTCACTTGCAGTTACAAGCCTCACCAGAACTCTGACCTCCGGCAACCACGAGTGCCGGCAATGATAGAGGGTCTCATCGCCTTCAAGAACCAAGATCAAGGAGCCTGGGTCCGTGGGGGAGACATCTGGTTCAACAAATGCGCCTTCGTGGATAATGGGAAAGGACTGACAATGGCCAGGTACCATATCCATCTGTAGTTTTCAATCAAAACAAAGCTTTTCAGTGTCATTGTTGTCGTAGAGTTTAAGGACGGATTGCCCTAGGACAGATTGGAATTTGCGCCCTTCCTAGGACCGATTTAAATCGAGGTTCTACTGGCACAGATTGTGATCATCATCTGTCCAAGGACAAACTAGGATCTGATTTGATTGTGATTTCTCCTAGACGTATTACAATCCAAGATTTTACTACATCAGATTGTGTTTGCGTTAACCTAGCTCTACTGACCCCAAATCTAACCCATTCTTTATTAGCAGAATCGCGGATTGTCCTTGGCCAGATCCCATTCGCACTAAAATCAAAATAGAAAACGTTGTTTTTCCATTATCATAGATTGTTCTACCATTGTGTAAATCTACAATTGAATTTGAATTGGATGTGTTTCTACAGCGAGGGCACGTTCCCCAACGACGTGGGGTCGAGCCAGCAGGTGTGGAACAGTATCTTTATCGGGGAGAGTGAGAACGTGGGCACTGCCAGCGGGTCCAGTGTCTGGGGAATGGGAGGGGTCAAACCGGTGGCGAGGAGCCTGCCTCACTCGACGTGAGTAATGGTTTGAAAGACAGCTGGAGAACTTCAATTGCAATTCTCTTTTATATAATTCAAACCGCTGCATACGACGAAAAACACATCATTTAATGTGTAAACATAACTCATCGTTGAAATTAGACCCGATTTCAGGAAAAGATGATCAATTGTGAATATTTCCGTAAAAATAGAGGTATTGCGTGTTAATTTGATTGTCTTGATGTGAACCAGTTGTTTGGAGTGACAGAATGCGAAAGTAACGTTGGTGTAACCGGGAGAATGACACGAGGGGGAGATTGGCTTTGCCCGGATCTAAAGTTTGTCCCGCCGCGATCAAGATCTGAAGGATAGCTCGGCCCGGGTCCAAAGTTTGTTCCACATAGATTGAACTAGCTAGAAATTCACAATGATGAATATAAGAAATTAATTTCGCAAAAACTAAATATCTCAAAGAGGTATGAGATCTCTTTCTTTCCTCTTGAATCGTAGTACCTATCCGATGCGAGGACTGGAAATATATGACGGTCCCGTTCTAGCCGAAAGCTGCACCTTCAAGAAGTTCGCCGCCGCCCCGGAGTACAACCGCTGGAGCAGCGCGATCGGATACCTCCTGGGCAACAACTGGCAAATGTCACCAACCAACAACGTCACAGGGGCAAAGTTTGAAAATGTGAGATGAGTTGAATGTGTTGATAGTCTTTTTGGAAAATATGTTGTCCTTGATCTCCCCACTCTTCCTTACCATACCCCTACCTTTTTTCTCTATCCCAAAAGAGAGGGACAGAGAGAAAAGGCTACCATATTAATGAAAACGGTAAGGTACAGCAAGTATGAAAAATGACAGCGAATGAAGACTACGAGTTTGCCATACATACTGTGGTGAAAGTCAAACATATCTACAACCTTTTTTCCGTGAAGACTCTAATTTCGGATACTCCTCTGTTCCCAGGTCCAGACCCGTGTGTTCCACGGCGGTAAGAACCTGCCCTGGTTTGGTACGTACGAGAAAGACGGTGATAAGTCACAGATTACGCATGACGTGGACGGCAGTGTCACCGGCTATCCTGACAGCTATGTAGTAGGACAGAACAACTATCTGGTCAGGAACCCGGGATGTTTAGAGAAGTCTGAGTGGCGAGCATACGTCTGCAGCGGCAAATATGGACAGGTTGGCATGCAATATACCTCGGTCATTGTACCACATAGTCCCTTGACTTTAAGGTCGTTGGTGGGACAACGCATACATGAAGATTGCACTAGGTAATAAAGCACAAAATGCCTATTTCCTTGTATGTTTAAAGACAAAGGTCACGCACTGTGCTGTGCAGTTGCTATCATTGCCAAACAGAGGATGTAGATGTCACAGTCCTTTTGTTCCCATTGACGATCTTAAGTTTGTCTTTACCTCATTTTGCTATCTATTCATAGTTCTCGATATACATGATGGTTTAGTTCAGCTTTGCAGTCACTACCGAAAAGTTTTGGACGTTACCTTTTCCTATTAGATTCTATGCAGTTGTTTGAGTAACTAACTGTTACATCTTTTCTTCGGGTTACTCGTGAAACGTCAGTGGTTTGAGGACTTGTTGGGAGGGTGTGGGTGGGAAGGGTATCCTGTTGTTTGGTTTGGAGGGAATGTTTGCAATTTTTTGTATTTCGGTATTGTTTTGGATCTGGGGAGCCAATGGCTTGCAGGCGTCAAGCTCTGAAAGGCAGGGGCGCTACAGCCTGTTCACCACCATGCAGCTGGGTGATGGTGTCCCATGACCTCGTGTATCTTATGTTCTTGATATCTGACCTTCATCATCAACATGAAGAATTTCTTTCCTACACACAGCTGTATATCCAAGCAAAGCAGCCTAACACCCTCGTCATGTCGATGGTCCGTGACGAGTATCCCGATCACCCACTTACAGTGAAGGGGCCTCTGAAGCAGGGTCCTAACGGTATGCAACAGTACCAACCTACGGTGATGCTGGAGAAGTCCTACACCATCCACTGGAACGGCCGGGCTCCCAACCTAGTGACCGTCTACCCTGTAAACTTCAACAGGTAGTGCAAGCAAATAAAAGAATATTGGGATTGAATCGCTTCTCTTTGGTTGTAGCAAGTTAAACTACAATACTGCATTAGCTTGAGAGTTCATCTGTGTTGGTGAAGTTTGATAATTTTGTTCAACGTAAACAAGTGTAGTTCACTCGCTCTTGCGTCAGCCTTCTTCATCCAATTACTATTTGTTTCTCAATTCACGTGTCCCTAAGGTCAAACACTCAGGATATTTAATCAGCATCACTCCTGAAGAAGGTCGACATAATAGTGACTGAAAATTCGAGTTGAGCTACATTTGTTTGAGTTGAACGAAAGTTCATCAATTTCAGCATTATGATAGTTTTCGTCCACAGACTTAATGTTTCGACCATCATCAGTGTGAATTCAAAATGTGTGTACTCTTCCATTGATGGGAAAGCTTACTTTGCACTTATAGGACAAGTTGTACAGATGAAGACAGCAGACATAGATTCGGCTTTCGAAATGTATTTGAACAAAAAATAAGGTTGTGTAACTGAACTAAGTTGCATCGATTTACTAACCTACCTTATGAGGCTATTCATGGATGTATTGTTTAAATTCTGAAGTATTCATGGCAGAAGTAAATTAAACTTCGTGATAGACCCTCGTGATAGTTTTTGTCCCAAAATGTAGTTGATATATTCTAGTATAAACCTTACTTATCCCATTATCACCCAGTGGAGACTGGCTCCGGTTGGGACTCTGCTACCCCCCAGGAACCCTGTTCCGTGTGACGTACCAGCTGGAGAGGCGGTATCCACGCGCCGTGCTGCATGACGAGGAGATGAACCCCGTGTCGAGCCTGGCTTCTGTCGAGGGTGGAGACGGCAAGGTGTTCTACTTTGAGGAAAGCACAGGGTATGCGAAACCCGAGTGAACGTATGAATTATACGTTGTATTTCGCATACAATTGCAATATTGCATATCTATCATTTAGCTGAAACATTGAAGTATTATTTTTTTAAAATTCATTTGCGTTTGCGGGGATTTCTCTTTCGCGGTAGCGGGAAAATGAAGTGTTCGCAGTGGTTTTGAGTTCGCGGTAGCGCTATAGACCGCCATCGTTGACGCGAACATAAAACCACCGCGATAATTTCTGCATGTGCAGTATTATCTCAACAATATCTACAGATCAATAAGTTCCCATATGTTTTTATTTGTAATACTGTAGCAGCACCCACGTTAATAGTTTTTAACAATTCTTACAGCTATATGTGTGAAGGTAAGATGTGGCATGTACTTAAATGTAATATAACGAGTTACTGCAACCCCGCGAACCTATATAGATGCAGATATTAGTACATTAAGTCCAAAGAGTAGACGAAGGCCAAAGAAAGATTATTGACAGTGACAATGAATTTTTTGCATATTCATACCCCATTGGGGCTAGATGCAGTCAGTTTGGTACATAGGCAGTAATAGGAAAGCTATATACATATACTACAGTTTACATGTTTCGTCTCGAGCTCTATTCTTAAAACATGCGTAGACGAGCTTACAGAGTTTTTCCAGTATATCGTAGTTAGATGATGACATAAGGTATTTGAACATATCTTCCTTCGTTAGGTGCGCATATTTTTTATCTATATGTGTAGCATTAGCGAATGCATTTCACAGATCTTTGTACAGTGAACACTCTAAACAAAGTCCTTTTCTCCATTTCAGCCTGTTATTCATGAAGATACACGCTAGCTACGATCGGGATGGCTACGACTACTGTTCACACATGGGCTGTGAGAAGATCATCATCTCAGCCACCATGACAAGTGACGCGGTCAGCGACTGTACGGCAGCAGCTTATCCCAAGTACAGCCTGACGCCGACAGAGACTGTCCCCATGCCGAGCTTCCTGAGCATGGTCAACGACTGTTCTGGATGTGGTGCTCCGGTGAGTTGGCACATTGCAAGAAATGGCGGCTGACGTTGTACAAATCACACCACAAATCACAAGACTAGTACAACACGTGAAAGATACATTCTGCATGGAAAATCATAGATTTTTTGACATAATTTAAAGTCAAATTCAATACGGCTGGTCCACTTATCTGAAATCGTTGTATCACTAAAACGTGAATCAAGTGGTGGGCAAATGCGGTGACCAGAAGTTAGCATCACTGACGTTGCTATTGATATGTGACTAATGGACTTGTATTTTTCTAAAGGAGTCGATCGTCTATGACGACAACCTGAAGTACCTCGAAGTGTCCATTCAGTCTGCAGGATGGGAGGAATTGCAGCTGGGTCACAGGTCCTTCGTAGAGGTGCGCTTGTATGCTTCTCTATCATATAGAATTATTTAACGCTCAATATGAGTAGAGGGTTTGAGAAGTAATACAAAATGCGACTTCAGACATGAACATTGCGTGAATCATGCTAGTTTTATGACAAACGGAGTTCTTGAACTAGTGTAACTGTAATATCCAACACAAAAATTGGACTCACCCAATTTTCGACTGAACAGCACCAGTCTTTGTCAAGGAATGAACAATCCACTGCTGTCGTGACGTCACGTTATGTAGATAGAACACATGACTCAGTGAGCAGTGAATCATAGGTTGCAGGTAGTTTATGGTGAGTCCAATTTTTGTGTTGAATATTACAGTTAAAATAGCTCAAGAATGACTTCTACCAAGACAGATGAACTTTCAAGTTAAGACAAACGGAGTTGTTTGACAAAAAATGAGTTGTTTGACGTATATGATGATTGTATAATTCAATGTGTTTTCCGACGCTCTTGAGTGGCGAGCGCATTATTAACTTAAAAATAATCCAGCTATAACCAACTTGATCAACGCTGTGCGTTGCTTTCAATCTTAGATAGGCGGAGTGAGGTACAATGGTCACCATCGTGGGTACCTCGTCATGAGTGTTGACGCACTGACTGGTGCCGTGGCGCACCGAATGACGTTCGACACCTACGGGCAACCTGAGTCTGATGCCGCAATGGCGAGCTTCATTCGAACCGTCATCCCACACAAGTAAGCGTGGACAAAAATGTATTTAGACAAAAGCTTTGTTATGATATGATGTTTGTATTGTGTACCAGGTACACCGCATCATGGCGTAACACACCAAATTTGTACTGAAGTGTACAATCCGCATATCCGGACCGATTTATCATGACCTCTATTCTTTTCGATAAGTGCGATGAGTTCCTTAACGTGTTCGAGGTGTCGCTGTCCTCTCAAACTGGACCTCCATTTAACACCATAAACGAAGGACGTCTAACTGAAGTTAGGTACTCATTTATATCCGAGTGAAGTGAGGGAATTTGTGACATCGGGATCTTGGAGGGACACAAACTCTAAACCTTCAGGTTTTCAATCAACAACACTGACCACGTGGCCACTGTGCCACCATGAATCAAATGAAGCACCTACAAAATGCCACATGAACTTTGAATAATTCACATGGTTGTGATTTGCAACTTTGAAATGTTCACTAACTGTAAACATACTGATTTTGTCTAGCTCCATCGTCCTTGTGTCGGTACGTGACGCAGCACACGTTCATGCCCAAGAGTGTCTGAACGCTTTGAAGGAGATCGGGGCACAGGAACCTGTCCAGACGGAATTCAGAGGTGGGGTCTCTATTTTCTACGGCCTAGTAGAGCCATGAGTGTTTTGGTATCGCTAACTAATGGTGCAGCCACACAACCGTGCATATCAAGTATGTGTGTATTGGCATTTGTTTCATACGCCGTCCTGCGCACAATACGCACCTTATTCGCATCTCAGGCTTGCGTAGAGTACTGTCAAGTATGCGTACCTAAAACGATTTACATGTAAAAAAAAAACGATTGAGATGCATATGATTATGAGGTGCCTATTAGGCGTATAACTTATATCACGCCACATCACAAGAAAATATATTCAAATTCTTTAAGTTTAAGAGGCTAGGCCTGCATACAAACTCCAGAGAAAATTAAAGAAAACTACCTACGCCTAATCCGATCTTATTCTATTGATTGTTACAGGCAATTTCGCCATGGTTGGTTTCAAGGGCACCGTGTGGCCAAGCTGGGTCCAGCAAGTCAACCTGCCGGCCGGTCAGGGTCCGGCACAGATCTACGCCAAGATCCCGCTCATGGGCTGAGTCATGGAACGATGGAAATTCATCAATAAAGAAATGATGGGTGTACATGTGTCTTGTAATCTTGACCGATTGACTGGTTCATTGTCGCAAAGATATTTCAATAGCTATTATATTGTAGGCAGTTATTGTATTCAGAAAACATATAACCATTGGTTTTTTTTTCAAAGCAACGAAATAAGGACAAGGCTGTATCGCCGTCTTTTATTTGTTGCATAGTCGCACTACAGAGATACCAACCTAGGTTAGAGTTACTTGATGTGTTCAAAAATTCGTCCTTTCCCAGAACTATCGTAGAGTGAGTGGAATTTGATATTACCAAGCATAGTAGGGGCATCTTCTCTGGATATTTTCAAAGAACGCTTGCAGATGGATGTGCTAAAGTTAGGTGTAACGGGTCGTACGGTGTAATATAACCAGCTGATGCCGCGCTGCGTGCCTGCGAAGGGCGATTATACCGGCTATATAAACTCGGCACAAAAAGTTTGGAATATTAACTTCGGTTGATCATTCTGCATTCTGCTCATTCTGCATCAATTGCAATATATTATATATCTATAGAAAGCTTGAATGATTTTCTTTCTTTTTTCACCTGACGTTTGGTATACAGAACATCCAAGTTTATTTTTAGCATATCTGAGTAGAGTATTTTATGATTGTAAATTCATGGAACGAGCACCAGGCCTACTTACGTACTGGTGGTCACAAAGATAAAGTGCCAAAATTACCCTACTAAAGTCAAAAACTCCATTCAGCTCATTTTTCTTCCGTCGGTCTTTACTTGTGAATGAAGGCAAGTTTGATAAACAGGACATGTCAATCAAAGCTACTGTTACTCTTTATTCGAGCAAACAGTTTGAACCAAAAGGTGATCAATCGAGTGCTAGCCATAAGCTGTGGGAAGGCTATTCCATCCTAAGACTGTGTTCCAGCATCCAATGGTCCTTGCTCTGTGTGGACTGGTGTTGTAATCTTGCAGAATGGCATTTGGTCCAATATTGAAGAGGTAGAATATTGCGACTGGATGGAGGATGGTGTCCTTCACTATATTGAAGTTGCCTGGAATGATGATGATACTTGTTTTTTCTATCAGGACGTCTTTCTGGAAAAAAATTCAAAAGGCGTGGCCAAATGTAATACTAGTTTAAGCAAACTCAACAACATGACATTCATGTCGAATAATAATAAGAAACTTTATCTGAACATGTCTTCTTCATTGAACGCTAAATCAATTGGCTAGTACAAGTTCAGGCGTCTTACCTGTAGCTGTAGCCAGTGGTGGACGAGAAGAGAACAGGCCAAGTAATACTATCGGAAGACTTAACGCTGACGTCCCGCACGACGTACACTATCAGCGTTCCCTACCTCTGAAGTACGATTATGTAAACCGACCTCCCATTGATCACAATTTATACATCTCTGTCACACCTAACCTACATATGCTGTGTTTGCTGATTATAGGAAGAGGGCGCGACCCGGTGGACAGGGTATGTAATTAGTGCTAATGTTTGCGATTCTGTCAAGGGAGGATGGAATTTTGATAAAGTTGTGCTGAGTAAGAAGCTATGGTATGTCCCTTTTATGGCGACGCCAAAGGGGTGGAGGGTTTGTTATACAGTACTATGATCAGTCTGGAAATATTCTAGAAAATGCATGAGCGCATATCACCATAATAATAGATAATTTTAGAATTCAGTAACTCAATAAGATGTTGATGGATCTGTTCTGTGTGATAATAGTATTTGGTGTGTGGGTAGGTGTCAGCATTTCAAACAAAGCGCGATCTTGAGATTGGTAGCGGCTTTCGATAGTACTGCAGCAGAACCCCATTTTTATATCTGGACATACTGTGATGTTTTTCTTAGGTGACATATAGGCTATTAGGCTGTACAAGCATGAAGTGACTTTTGTTGGCCTTTCGTGAAGAATGTAAAATTACTTTGGTGAAATATCGATATATATCCTGTGCCCCATACTTAGCGCGTACCTGTAATTATAATGTATTCTTGATACTTAAATTATACCCCGTATACTATTACATCAAATCCCTTCATGACACAAATTATCACAGTTGACAAGCTAGCAGTTGTTATAATTCAGATATTTCTGTAGACTGAGTACAATTTGTATTGTTGCAAAAGCTGTTTTTGCAGGCAATGTCACCCAAGCAAACATACGCATGCCCTACTTGTTGAATAGCCATTATTGTGTGTTCAAAGATAGTTAGAGGATGTTCATATTGGGTTTTGAGTGCAAAACATCATGGCGACAGGCGAAAGGTTATGTGAAGGACCCCAGCTGTGTGTAAAATGGCGTTATAAAAAGACATAACACGTAGTATTTCAAGGCCACAGCTAATTGGATGGTAAACAATTTCAAATCTTACTTTAGGTTGCTGCATGAGGCAATACTCTTAATTCACTCCACCCTGAGTGAAATTTCAAATATGGTCTAGCTGGCAAGATGGTCAATGGTTAATGCTGCTGACTTAGAATCTTAATGTTCTGGGTTCGAATCCCTATCAGGTTCCCATGTTGTGCCATTATGAAATGTACTTTAAACCTACTTCCTAACCTTATCTAGAGTCTGTTTTTTTTTTTTTTTTTTTACTGGGGAGGGGGTGGGGCCTTCTAAATTTCCAAGGGATTCAAGTGCTTGTAAATCTCAATCACGTCTGTAATTTTGGTATCGTTATGACGCAATATGATGCGATTAGGACGTCTTTAATGTAATTGAACTAGCTAACACCGTCTAACGTTGGAATTTCCGTTACTGGTCTTAAGATGGTGGACCTTAACGGTGTAAAAAATGAGCAAACATGCCAAAGTTGCTGACAACAGCGAGCCATCCGTGTCCTATCGTATGGTAAACAAAACCGTTAAATAAAAGGGGGCGACAGATGTTCAGAATGCGCCATTTTCACGTTATTCGGCGACAGAGGAGGGTCTAGAATCAATCGAAGAATTATGGAATTCTTTCTACTCCTGTGTCTAGTAGCAACTGCGACATCGGAAAGAACAGGTCAGTTATCAAAGTTGATGTACAGATGACCACATTCGTCGAGTTTCATCCGTTTTAAAAATGGCAATAATGTATATCATACCAAGCAGCTGTTAGATGCAAATTACATGCCATTAATTATAATAATTAAGAAAATAGAGTGACTCACGCTATTTAAGTACTACTCCTGTGAGTTGCGTATTGACAGATCTTTGCGGGGAAGAAGTTTCATGTCACAAAAATATACTTTGCCCCTACTTTACATAAACCAATGTCAATACGGAACTTTCTCGGAGTTGAATACAAGTGCACATACGTACATCCACTGTACTTTTATTGTTTACGTATTGTCACAATTAACAATGTTGTGTTGCACTCTATATGCTTTAGGTCAGAGCGATGGGTCCACCAACATAGCCTTGCTAAAGCCTGCCTACCAGAGCAGTGTGTCATTCGACGGTGAGCCAGCACGTGCCGTGGACGGCAGCACAGGCGGTGTCTATGACAAAGGCACCTGCACACATACAGCAGTTCATGGGGAGGACAGCCCCTGGTGGTACGTCGACTTACAAGAAACATTTGAAATCGGCCGCGTTGCCATCTTTAACAGGATAGACTGCTGCCCCGAGAGGATAAACCCGTTCAACCTACACATCGGAGACAGCAGTGACGTGACGACAAACCCGAAGGTTGGAGGAGATTGGAGTTTCTCTTCCGAACAGGGTCAGCAGCTGGTTATCCATGTCAACGGGACGAAGGGACGGTACGTGGGGATCAGTGCGCCTGGCAGCTACCGGTTTCTCACTCTGTGCGAAGTCCAGGTTTTTGAAGGTAGGTACGATACAGCCTACCATAGAAACAAATAGTAAGACCACAACAAAACTATCATAACATTAAACGTCAAAGTTGACTAATCAAAATGGGCATCAAACACCTCTTCATTGGGAAAAATGGCGGCGCCCATAGACGAGAGCGAAGTCAATAAAGGTAGCATTCAGAAGTCACTCAGCTTTCGGAGACCAGTTTCGAAAATTCAGCATTGCATGAAGATGTGTTTGAACCGTGGTGTTTATAAACAGTTAACGCCTGAGTCTAAATCAAATGCGACGGTATCTTAAATACTCCTGTCGTAACCAAGGTGTGAAGTAGGTACTAGTACGTAAATTCGTTCAACAAGTCTCTGAGTAACCAAAACTGCTATTGTTGGTCAAGGTAGCCTTTGTAAGAACAATTAGAGATAAGTGAATGGTTAGACATTTCACGTATCATCCACTACCGTTTGCTAGTGAAACTAAGCTAGATGTGCAGATCAGCTGGCCTTTTACGAAAAACTAGTCAGAATGAAGTATGAAAGCAGACCGAACTTAAGAATTCAAAGGCCATTTTCGTACAAACACTTTGGATATTACAGTGAAGTGATTCATCTTTTTTCCTTCCACCTCCCTCACTATCCTCCTGTATCGCTTTACATCTTCATTAACCTTTACCTTCCTGCCTGACCCAAAACCCTACTGATTTGGTGCCAAAAGACTACCTATAAGCAGGGGAAGGGTTAAGATGGCCAACACTTTGAAGACATTGGGACTTGACACATGACCTGTGTCGTCCCCCGTCTCTGTCTGTCGGTGGACTCGAATGAATGCGCCCATGATTTGACCAGAATTAAAAGTTGTTCATTTTTCTCATTGTTTAGTCCAAAGGGACATCGTTGCGAACCTGGCATTGAGACAGCCGACTTCCCAGAGTAGTTTGGACTGGAGCGGTCCGTCAGGGCTTGCAGTGGACGGTGGTCGCAGTGGGTCCTACGATGATGGTTCCTGCACACACACGGCCACAGAAGACAACCCATGGTGGTACGTCGACTTAGGAGGAACCCAAGAGGTCGACCACATCACGATCTTCAATAGGGTAGACCACTCTCCCGACAGAATCAACTACTTCAACCTGCACATCGGAGACAACAGCGATGTGACGGCAAACCAAAAAATCGGAGGAGACTGGACTTTCGCTCCGGGAGAGGCCGAGAAGACCATACAAGTCAGCGGAACAAAAGGGCGGTACGTCGGCATCATTTTGCCTGGCAGCAACCGGATTCTTACCTTGTGCGAAGTGGAGGTTTACGGAGGTAAGGCCGATTATTTACACCCATTTTCAACTTCACACACTCCAACCGTTGAGGAATGATAGGAATGCACTTTTCTCACACTATGTTGAGTAATCATTTCAAAACATTTATGCTCGCTGTATAGAGAAATATGTTTGCCTTCCATGTTTATCATGACACGTTTGATATCTCCTTGTGTAGTATGGAGATGCCCGGATGTACTGCCGACCCCTGTGACCGAGGACCACCAGTGCCCGGATGTAGACCGGACGTTGACCCCGTGGAACCCCGGGCATGACCCCACTGCGCAGGTGGTTGTGGGTGGAGGGCAGAGCTTCCTGCTGCAGTCGTCTGCAACGTTTTACTCGTTGGAGATCAAAGATGGAGGTATGTTGCTTCTATGAAGATATGTGCGATTTTGTGACGCCTTAGGAGCGGAGCAATTGGCTTGTCACTGCCAAATATCTGCAATTTCTACATACACATGCTGTAGGGGATTTGTTTTTTTGGCAATGCCTTATGTTCGGTGCCCTATTATATCTATGAAGTTGATAATTCTGTTTTTGTGATGATAAATCGATATCCGCAAAAGCTACTGCTGAATTCGCGCAAAAACATTAGGCTGAAAAATACGTCACTCAACCGAAAAGAGACAATAGTTGATACGGTACTGGATCACTTTGAGTTGTAATATACTAATCCCCATTCTTTTTTGTCCCAGGGCGGGTTGTATTCGCCGACATGGGCTCCACAAGTGACTATGAGATTTTCCTGAGGGCCCGTGATGTAACAGTGGGAGATGGCGGCGAGTTGCACATCGGCAGTGAGACCTGCCCGTACCAGGGGAAGGCCACGGTGTCCCTGTACGGACGCTCGGACGATAACGTCAACAGCACCAAGCAGTTCCTTGTGACGTCAGGCGGGACTCTTGAGATCCACGGGCAACGCAAGGTGGCGTGGACACAGCTCACACAGACAGTGCCACAAGGTGGACTTCCTAAGGTTCGTGTAGACCTAGACTACGTATACATGCATTCATTAGTTCATAAAGAACGCCCATTAATTGGTGGATGAAGAGCGTCCATTTGACTACATGTCATATAGTGCGTCAATGAAGATTAAATACCCAGGTAACGAGGTCATCAATACAAAAGTTTCTCAATTAACTGGATATTGTTTTGTATATATGGTCAGACGTCTCGTCTAGCCTCCGTTTTCTTTCCTCTATTAGTGTGCAACATTTACAAAAAAACAGCAATTGATCAAGAACATCGTATTTAATAGGGTCCATATTGGTGGGACTCGTTGAGAAACACATGGCATCGTGGCATCAACGTTCGCGTTATAGACGAAATAACAGCGGCTGTGGTTGACTCGGCAACTTTCGACACTTCGCTCAACGAAGAAAACAGTCGAAGTTTGGCGACTTTCATCGACCTAGTCCCCTCGGGAAGAATCGTGGCGCTGGCTGTGCAGCAGCATGCTTCCCTGGAGGCCTCCGCCAAGGAGAAGCTCAGGGAGTTGGGTAGCGTGGAGGTGGATTCACTGGGAGCATGGTAAAGAAGCCGTAAACTGTTCAGATAAGAAATTTAATTTTTCTTCTGTCTTGGTCTAATATAACTGTACATCTATCCATCCTGTGCCTCTCGCTAGCTGAGCCAATACCTGAATCAGGGTGAAATAAGTGTGATAATTTGTAAGCCGGGGTACGCTCCAGCAGGACATTAATAGCATCCTATCTCGCAGACTGCTAGCATCTCTGGCCTTTATTCCATAGAGAAGCGCTGGTTCCCGATCTCCAACGTTGCCTAACATATTCTCATACTGGAAGAGGGAGTGACCTAGTTAGAGAACCTATTGGTAAGGCAATTTTTAAAATTGCGATCAAGCCTTTCTTTAAAAATTAAATCTCAGAGATACCAGAAGTCTGCGAAGGAGGCTAATGAGTTAAGACCATTGGCACCATACTGAATGATGCAAGCCACATATATGCTTCAGGGAACCTTGGGCATTTGTGGGAGTTAAAGGAAAACCAGGGACTGCTGTGGAACAGAGACTTCCACATATAGGTGAGAACTCATTTCTTAGTGGTACCACCTGATTTTTTTCTCCGCTGCAATTGCATGTGCGTATCTATCTAATAGAATAGACCTATTGCTAATGATGGCTTATCCTTTGTTTACAAATAATCTAGATGCACAATCCACGGGTACGGCGAACGTCACTGCTACGTTCCAAGCGTTTTTCGGCGACTTTGACGTCATTGCCACAAGTGCATGGGTTGGAGGTAACCGTTGCAATAGTGCTTTTTCATTATTGCTCAATTGATTTCTTTTGACAGGTCCCAATGTGAATATGTACTATGTTACAAGTCACGGAATCCCACACGTTATTTACATTCAGGTTCATAACTTCACGTTTATCTTCAGGCTCAGCGCGAAGCACATTTTCTGTGGGCCGACATGACGATGGGTACGTCATCAACCTGAAGGATGACGTCAGTTCCTGGCTTCCTGGAGACCGCATCGTCATGGCCAGCACGGACTACAACATGGAGCAGGCAGAAGAGTTCCAGCTGCTGCCGTGTCAGGAGTGCTCGAGCCACCAGGTCAAAATCAGCGGTAAGATACCGTCATCTAAGTTTCTTAGCAAGACACTTCTGGACGATACAAGTCAAGGAGCTTTTCTCTGACATGCCAGACATGGACTCGTGGCGACTGTAGTATCACCTCTCTGAGGAGGAAGTTTATAGAAAATCCTTACAAAATCTGTTCTGTTACATGATAGCTTGTATTAATTCAGAAGTTCTTGAATATACAAATACAAATACTTGAAACGCTTGTACGTTTGCCAGAAAAGTCGGTCAAAGATGCGACCAACCACTTTTCTAATTCATCAATATTGTGATCTTAAACGCTACTGGTATGTTTTTTTCCAGTACTACCAATAAAGGCTACCCTGAAGTACACGCAATCAAAACAAAAAACAAAAACAATGATTTGTATTATTTGCCTGTACGATCTGCTGTCGTACAGGTGACATCAGGTACATGCATTTCGGAGAGATCTCGGATGAAGTAGACTTGCGGGGAGAGGTCGGTCTGCTGACCAGGAACATCAAGTTCCAGGGGGAGGTAGAGGATGGCTGCTATGGCGACAACAAATGTCAGTTCTTCGACTTTGACACATATGGAGGACACCTTAAGGTTTGTTTTGCAAATTTTGACTTTTCATTAATAGACACATTTTTGTTGAATTTTCTGTTGTTTTGCATGAAAACGTAATTATAAGCGTCCGGGCTGTAAAATTGGAACTTTAATTCCTTTCTTGCAACAAGAAATATGTTGAAAAAATTCCCCGTTACAGATTCTGAGAGGTTTCAAGAACGTCCACTTGTCCGGTATTGAGTTCACCCGCATGGGTCAACAGATCTTGGGCAGATATCCTGTCCACTTCCACATGACGGGAGATGTGGACGAGAAGGGATGCTACAGCCGCCCAACGTACGTCCGAGAGCTGTCCATTCACCACTGCTTCTCCCGCTGTGTGACCATTCATGGCACTCATGGACTGCTGGTCAGTCTTTCCTTTATTCTGTTTCTGACGAGACCTTTGTGTGGCAGGCAGATAGTATAGTGAAAAACCTCAAGCCAACCCTACACATTCCTGCCATATATTCAGAAAAGCCACTGTATCCACATAGTTCCCGTGTAAAACTTTATTAAAGCCCTCCACCAGACTAGAAACCTTTGTGTGGCAATTTTGTCAGTGCCTATGTCTTTGGCCTTGGCAATGTTGCGGCTGCACCTGTCTTTCCAAAGCGACGTAAAATCAGCGTCCCGCGTTCAAGATTCCTCAAGCACGTCAAAGGGAAAGGGCTAGTAACACTTAGAAACTCTTAGAAAATACCATGCTTCTGAAACAGCAAGGAAACCAGCCGACATATGTGTCCGTAAGTAGTAAGTATTACAAAGTGAATAGGAACAACAACAATGTGTCAAATAGTAACAAATTTTAACAAGACGGTTACTTTTTATCAGGTACAAGACACAGTCGGTTACGAGACCCTCGGGCATTGCTATTTCCTTGAGGACGGAGCGGAGCAACGCAACGTTCTTGACCACAACCTCGGAATGTCGACCCGATACGGCACTCAGCTGCCCACCGACAGGGACGAAAACATGTGCCGGAACATACTGGATGGGGTGTACGGCGATTACACTCCCAATGTGTATGCGGACTGCATGTAAGAACAAAATGCTTTTGTAAAGAGACATTTGCCACAATGGAGGAATAAACAAAGAAAACTAGTTTTCAATAGTCTACTAGATTCTACTTAACATGCAGATTTTCTAATCATGCAGCTTTGTTTCCATTCTTCGACATTTAGGATGCTCAGCACGTTTTGGATCTCCCACCCCAACAATGACCTCATCAACAACGCGGCTGCCGGCACCCCGGTATGTTTTTTTTGTCATCACTTTTCCATACAGAAAGCATGCAGTAACTGTGCTATTCGTCTTACGAAGAATGCAGTCTTATTTTAAAAGATTTTGACTGAAGTCTTCGTTGATGCGCTTATAAATCTGTCACTTATCTAACGATATTTGCAAATAATACTATGCAGATCATGAGTCGTGACTCTTGCAGAGAATTCAATGTGGCAGATAGCTTATGACATTGGCTATTGCAATATCAGCTTTAAAAACAGTTTTGTCTCAACTATTATACTTCAAGTTCAGTCTGCTTTATCCATACATTTTCGGTTATAAAAGACTGTTACCGTTGGGGAATATCCACAATTGGATAATATTTGTATTCCATTCTAACGTATGCCTGTATGCAATCACAGGGCATTGGTATCTGGTACCTCTTCCACCTGGAGCCATCAGGTTTATCAGCGGGGGCACTTCCCCCTCTACAGTCATCGTTCGCTCCCATGGGGCGGTTTTACAACAACAGGGCGCACTCTAATGCACAAGTATTTATCATAATTTTTACTGTTTTCACCTGACCGACTGCTGTATCAGATATTATGTCTTTCAAGTTTATAAGCGTCAAACCAAGACAAAGTAAGAAGCTTGTACGCATTTATGTCACACGAAACATTACATGTTGTCTTATTTCTCTCACGAAATTAGCTGTTACATTGCTCGACCATGACTACTCGATCAAACTGACACAATCGAATGATGTTCGTATGTTTATTGCAAAGGCAACGATGATTTATTATTGTCCATACAAGCGGCGTCGCTTGGTTTAATATCAAACTAAAAAGAAGTCCAGTGTGGACAGCTTGTCCGAAATGAACACGTTTTTTGTGTCTTTTTAGGGGTTGCTAATAGAGGGTGGGGTCAAGACCACACCCTCAACGGCGTCTTCGCCGGCTGAATTCCTGGCCAAGTTGGGTGGAAGGTAATTGTCTTTGGAGTTTTGGGAGAAACCCAACTTGAACTTCAATCACACACCGTAGACTTTGGATACGTAGATACTTTATTCAGCCCAAAAGGTATACACCAATTTGCAGGTAAAATGACGTAAAACTTCATAGAATTTTATCAGTCAGTACTAAGAGACCAAAACTTGTTGTGTTATATAGGTGCAAGTCTCAAAAGTACTCATATTTGCCAAACAAAACAACGTGTTAATGCCACATAGGTACAAGCCTCACCAGAACTCGGACCTGCTACAGCCCCGTGTACCGGCCATGCTGGAAGGGTACACCGCCTTCAAGAACCACGTATGGGGTGCCTGGGTCCGCGGTGGTGACGTGTGGATCGACAAGAGCGCGTATGTTTATCTCGATAGACTTTTGATAGCTACAAGAGTGCGTATGCGACATCCAGAAGCATTTATAAAGGCTGCGATATACATGTTATGTAAAACGTATCTTTTCGAGGATCTTTGATTTAAAAGGAGTTGTCCTTAGAGAATCATGATGACGTAAGATTGGTTTTCATGACAGATATCTACTGCCATACAGACATACATGTATCTCAGACCTGCGGCCAGATTAAATTCTTTAACATAAAAGGGTAATGATATGACATGTTAAAAGAAAATGTTTAAAGTCATTTTATTCCGATTTTGTTCTATGTTCAAGGTTTGCTGACAATGCTATAGGCCTAGTGATGGCAAGGTAAGTCATTGAGAATAGACACACAATTTAGGTTAAATAGCGGTAATAAGTATACAACATTACTAATGAAACCTTGCCGTATTGCAATAAACACCACATCAAAAATGACAAACATGAGCAGAAACATCTATGTAATAAATGATGGTATCTACAAACTAGACTTCGCCGACCTCAAACCTCCATGATTTTATGCAAATGGCTTATATGTTTGCATAGTTGTGCATCGTAATGTTCACCTTCAACTAACACATATCACAAGTATACAGTTCCCACCATTTATCATTGAGAGATTTTTGCATTAATCATGCAAATCAGTTCCTCGGTTGCATGTCTGGTATCTGTCTATTAAGGTTCAGTTATGGAAAACAATGAAATAATACAATTCCCTGATTAATTATGCAAATTAAGTCCTCACTTTCATAATATTCATATCATTGTTTATATCTATGCCAAACTACCTGCCCAAAATGTTTTGACAAAAATTCCCCTGCAGTTCCAAAATCAAATGTGTGTGTGTGTGTTGGGGGGGGGGGGGGGTCGTCAAACATGTCACACCGTAAAAAGCCAACCGAATGTGGGTGTTTCTCCGAAACAAGAGATACATCGAAAACATTGCTATGATAGTAAATTATATATATTACATATATTAAGCAAATGTGCTCCTATTTTGCATAATTTGTTTTTCATTTTGTATATCTTTGTCTAAGCTTTTTCTAAGCTTTGTCTTCAAGCTAAAGTTTGTCTTATCCTCTTCGCTTTTACAAAAATGCCCATGCTTCTCCAAAAATTTCCCTTGGAGGCCTAAACTTCTTTCCGAGCACGACAGCTACTCGTAGATGACACCAAAGAAATAGCGGCTTGTGCAGAATATAAGATAACAAACCCAGACGTTCCACAAAATCTAATAATTTCCAGTTTTTGTCAGACCCTACGAACACAGCAAGTATTGAACCAATCCATACTGACGTTCTTGAGCTGTCTTGTTGACAAACACCCAGAAAAACTCTAGTGAAAATATAATCTCCATGACATACTTCAGGGAGGTAATTTACATCCATGCGTCACCTATTGGGGAACAGCAATGAATACTTCCTTATTCC
Source organism: Branchiostoma floridae (assembly GCF_000003815.2). Taxonomy (NCBI): domain Eukaryota; kingdom Metazoa; phylum Chordata; class Leptocardii; order Amphioxiformes; family Branchiostomatidae; genus Branchiostoma; species Branchiostoma floridae. Next base: position 524,335 of record NC_049983.1, read on the forward strand.
TATTCAACGCAGTGAAGGAATATTCCCTGGCGACGTTGGGTCGACCCAGCAGGTCTGGAACAGTATCTTTATCGGAGAGAGTGAGAACGTGGGCACGAAGACTGGATCCATGCACTGGGGCATGGGGAGTGTCAAACAGGTGGAGAGGAGCTGGCCCCATTCTACGTGAGTGTACATGTGCAAATTTTGTTTGTATTTGCCTTGTTGTCTTCAGAGCTAATCTGGCAGTAATCTTACTGATTGCTTTAACGTTGTCTATACCAATAGTGCATTTTGTTGCGTCGATATAGTTTAGACATCCAGGTAATACGATATGCCAAAAAGCAGTTACTCATGCCTTGACAAGCTACTGGATATGATTTTGGAAACGGTCAGATGTTTCAACTGGAATCCACCAGTTTTCGTCAGTGACACTGACAGTGACACTACTGCCAGTTTGTTGAATGAAATCATATGGTGCATTGAGGAATGATGTTTTGTACTGAACATATCCATGCAAAATTTTAGCAGGCTAGTCAAGACTTCTTTCGTGATCATACTTCAGCCTTTTCTGATTCCTGTATCTCATTTCACTCTCTGATGTACTCACTAACTCAATCACACAATCATTCGCTCACTCTCATTCTTACTCTGTTATGGCAGACCCTTGCAATTGTCAAAGAAAGATTTTGCACCACAATACGGTTAAAGTTATCCTATTCGATAACAATGTTGAATATCATTTGATATCATACGTGAATGTACAGATTTAAAATTTGTAATGACTGTTCGAAATAACGCAATTCAGCATAGAGCTTCAAATATCTTTCAAGTTCAATAATTCATTTATTAACTTATTCATTGATGCATTCATGAGTTTATTCATTCATGCATTCATTCATGCATTCACGCATTGTAATTTTAAATCAATTCATATGTAAAATCTTGTGAACTCACTTATAGAGAGACCAACTTACGAGGCATTGACATCTACGATGGCCCCATCTTCGTGGACAGCTGTACTTTCAAGAGGTACGCCAAACTACCCGAGGCCGATCGGTGGAGCAGCGCCATTGGGTTCCGCGCTATGAATGTCTGGCAAAATACGCCAAAGAACAACTTTACAAGGTCAAAGTTTGAGAACGTAAGTGCCTTCCGTAACTCGTATATGTGCTATGCCTTGGGTTGAATTCGATTATATGGAATTCCATTACGTTCCACATTGACTTCGCTCGTTTCAAAACATACTGTAAATCGTACAAGAATTTGTACAATGAGCAGATATTTTCCGTAAACTGCCAAACAATTCGGAAAACAGTAATTTCGCAAACAAAGTCAATTCAAGGAAGACCTGATTACAAATAATAAAGAATCATGATTGTTCTTTACATCACACTCTGTCAAACTTTCTGACCAGTTAGATTTAAAAACGATGGCAACTTTTTTTCTGCCAAACGTTCCTTCGCACGTTCTCATCAGTTCTGGGGTTTCCAATGATGTCATCGACATATTCGAGTCTTGGCCTTAACAACATTCTTTATCATTCTGTCTGTTATAGCATATATTTTATTTGGTAGTGGTATTGAAGTTATCTTAAACTACTGTAATAACAATTTTGCACTATGTTCCTAACAGCGTTTTCTGGAATTAATGCAATTTCTTTTTGATAAAAAGAACTTGTTTTCATTTGTCTAATTTTCCTATCAGGTTGAAAGCCGTATTTTTATGGGCGCGGCGGGATTGTCAGGGTTCGGCGAGCACAACTTAGACGGCGACAAGACCAACATTCTGCACGACATGGACGGGAGCCTCACCGGCTACCCGGACAGCTACTTAGTCGGGCCGGATAACTACCTGGTCAGGAACCCCGGCTGTGTGGAGAAGCCTGACTGGATCGGTCTCGTCTGTCGTGGAGAATATGCATCGGTTAGTACAGACACCATCAAAGATGTGGCGTCAGTGTGGCGTAATGGTTGGGTGCTTGACCCAGACCCTCTAGGTCAGGACCTCAGTGGTCTGAGCCAAACATTCTGCCATTTATTATAAGCCACAGTTCGAATCTATTGACATGCTCGGTTGACAGTGTACCATTGGTAAAAGCATTTTAGTAGTCTTCCTTTTTTCACTCAGGTGAAAATGAGTTCCTGACTGCGGTTAGAGACGTTCCTCGTATAGGAAGTCCCGTTTTTGAGGATAGCCTCACTCCGAGCACATTAGATATCCCACCACGCTTATGAAAATGAGTTATGTTTTTTCCCAGTGTGTGTATATAAAAAAACCTGTTCGGATTCCCAGCCTCTTCGGAACAAATCTTGTGTGTTACGCCACGAACCGATTTGCTGTTTCTGCAAAACAAACAAGACTTAAGTGACCAGAAAGTCACAGGGGTCATCTCAAATAACATTCGAAGAAAGCAGTGTCTCTCTGAGAAAAGCTCGCTCCATGAAAGCAGCCTCATCTTTGACTCTTGTTTTTTCATGCATTCATCCGCAGGACCCAACATATCAAATCCCCCACTGTTAGACTCCTTACGTCAATGAAACTGCTAAACGGAACAAACTTGGACCAGGATGGGAAAGCTTAGAACCTACCTGTTCCTTCTAGCAAAGAAAGTATCCAAACTGGGCAAAAATTATCAAGAAAAAGGAGGAATTTTAAGACTTCTAGCCGCTATAATCGTAGTCCCATTTGAGCCTACTGCGCAACTCAACTGTGTGTGGTATCTGCCCTTCTGTCCACAGTTGTTCATCAACACTAACCATCAGAGGAACCGGATGTCCATGTACCGTGACGAGTATCCGGACAATCCGGTTACACTAGAAACTCCTTTTACGACAACTTACTACATGCCCGTGGTAATGTTGGACAAGTCCTACACCGTCCACTGGGATGGAAAGGCTCCAGAGGAAATAAATGTCTACCCCATTAACTTTGACAGGTTGGTTTGCTTTAGTTTGTTTCCAATACAAAATAAAATACATTACATTAAGGCCAGTTAACAAAAACAATACTTCAGTCCTTCACATCTGAATACATGCTTAGATTAATGACCAATTACAAGCTGTCTTTATTAAACTAGTATTCGTGAAGTATCCTGAACTCAGACCAACGCTGCTTCCTGAAACTGTGTAAACAGCTCTGACCTCCAGCCAACTCTTGCAACCTTTCTCAGACCTCTCTTCTTGCCTAATTAGCATGACTACGGTTCAGAGTACGTATGTGCAACGACAGTGATTTTGGTTAATGTGTCAAAGGTTAACGTGCGTGACTTTTAAACTCGATTTGCATAACAGTATCAAGATGCGATTTGTTTATAACTTAGGGACCTTCACTTTGACATATTACCCATCATCCCTGTCGCTGCTCATTGAATTGATATTTTATTACAGTGGCGACTGGGTCCGAGTGGGCTTCTGTTACCCGCCGGGAACCAACTTTAAGGTGACGTACCAACTGCGGACTCAAGTCCCATGGGCCATCGTGTACGAAGAGGACGTCAGTTCTGTGTCAAGCCTTGCTGAGATAGACGGTGGTGATGGAAAACTCTACTACTTCGAAGAAAGCACAAGGTATGAGGAGGTCATTCCCCAAGCAGAGGTTTCTGTCGGGGCTATAGTTGTGACGGGATCACTTACGGTTGCCTACTTCCAATACTATCTCCCCAAAATGAAATCTCTGATCATTATAGAATAAATGTAGAATACAACACGGTGTATTCAGTATCACCCGAGGTACAAGCCCGACCGCGGGAAGGATCGCCCGACGGCTGAAGGCTATGCTATACAGCAGTTTCATTGACTTGATGAGTCAAAGTCACCTGAGAAAACTCATGTTTTGATATGAATGCACCGGAAATTGAGAAAATGATGTGTACTCGAACAAAACATTGTAACAATATCAATTCTAACATCCAAATCCGCTATTAGAATTTTCAACCTTGCCACACTCGGCCCGCTCGAAATAGTTCGATTTACTTGAAGGAAGCCCGTGTGATACAACTTCGAAGCCTGTGTGATATAGAAAGTTATCACACGGTCCGGAACACCTGTAGGCTGTATCGAACGTTTTCGCGGCAAGTATGACATAAAGGTCTTACAGGTCTGAGGCTGCATTGCTTAACACTACGTGTCATGATTAAGTATAACATGGTCATCAATAAAACACAGTTATCTTGGGAGCTGATTTCCTCAACTTCGATGGTTTTTAATGGTATTTAAAGAGTTACTATTCAAAGTAAACTGCATTAAGTTTTGTTGCATGTTGTAGTAACATTTTTTGTATAGCCTTCTGTTTCTGAAAGTCCGAGCTAACTACGATCGGGAAGGCCATGACTACTGTTCACACATGGGCTGTGAGAGGATCGTCATCTCGGCCACCATGACAAGTGACGTGGTCAGCGACTGTACAGCAACAGCTTATCCCAAGTACAGCCTGACGCCGACAGAGACTGTTCCCAGCCCGACCTTCATGAGTATGGTCAACGACTGTACAGGATGTGGTGCTCCGGTGAGTATACAGGACAATAAATAATCATGGCTTATTGTTTATTTTATGCACATTTTATGCAGATCTGGTACATTGTTTCAACGTCGTATGAATTGTAAGTAGAATGTGATAAACATAATGCGTGTACTCTTTGTGTGTACAGGAGCCAATTGTGTTTGATGAAGGCAAGACGTTCGTTGAAGTGACGGTTGTGTCATCCGGGTCTCGCGAGATGCTACATGGCCACGGATCCTTCGTCCAGGTATACATCACTTCCTAATGAATATGTATTGAATATTCAAAGATTGGGGCCTATCTTGGTAGTACTTTCGCGTCTTCACCGTAACAGGTGTGCTAAACATAATATTATCTTAATACTGTACAACGTGTAGTGCGATTAGGCAAAGGGGTAAGTGGTAAGGAGAGAGAAAGAAAATCGTGGTGGATTTCAGTTCACGGTGAAACGGTCAGAGCGAAAATCGCGAACATAAAACCATCAAGGACTATGTATATTGTTTGCCAGATGGCTAATGTTTTTTCGCACTTCAGATAGACGGTGTCCAGTTTGATAGCCATCACCATGGCCACCTGGTCATCAGCGTTGATGCCGTGTCTGGCTCGGTCACACATGAAATGACGTTCCACTCTGGCGCTGAGCTGGCCATGGCAACCTTCATACGCCACATTATCCCTCAAAAGTAGGTATTATAGCGTCAACAAAAACTCCATTAACTAATCATAGTAGTAATTACATATTAATTTTCCAGTTTTATTGATAGGGCTTTAGGTTCCAGATAAGAGATTCTGAAGCAGGTTTGATTATACTTATACATTTCCTGGAGGTATAGTTTTGGGTTTTCCGCGTGTGTGTACGTGCGTGCGTACGCATGTGCGTGCGTGCGTAAGTGTGTGCGTGTGTGTGTGTGTGTGTGCGCGCGCGCGCGCGCGTGTGTGTGTGTGTGTGTGCGTGTGCATGTGTGCATGGTGACTGACCCTCTTAACAAGACGTTGATTGCAACATTGCAGCAAAGTTATTGGACAAAAGCCTACAACTCATTTCTCACGAACTCTTTCCGTCCGTCTAGCTCCATAGTCCTGGTGGCAGCTTCTGACGCCTCTAGTCTGATTGTGAACTCACAGGAATGTCTGTCAGCTCTGAAACAGCTCGGAGCGCAGGAACTTGACAACATTAACGTCGGAGGTTAGTTGTCCCCGTTGTCTTCTGTTCTAAAAAGCTTTTAAAAAACAAGAATGATTCACAGTTGAGATCATGGATCTAACTACTCAGTAACCTGGTAACTGGGGGACTCAAAGTAATGGCTACTGGGTTGGAACTGCACTCGTCTTTCGGAGGGGGTGATTGTGGTCACGTGTTTGAGAAGGTGCACGTTAAAGGAAGGGCTAACAACTGCTGCCTTTCAAAATATACCCTGCAACTCTTCCCTATGAAAAAAAAATACCCTGTGGCGGAAACAACAAGGAAAATTTGTCACAAGGCAGTACGTTGTGAATAACAAAAATTCTTATTTGATCATCAATCTTCCCATAGGGACGTTTGCCATGGTTGGCTTCAAGGGCACCTTCTGGCCCAGCTGGATCCAGCACGTCAACCTGCCGTCCGGTCAGGGTCCGGCACAGATCTACACCAAGATCCCGCTCATGGGCTGATACTAAGCTACGCACCAAGGGTCTGCTCATTCAATAAACGCACTAGTCAAAACGAATGAAATTTTGTGTTCTTTTCAAATATCGTCATTCGTTACTAAAGGACAGTTAGAGTCACAGATTAATCTATTGCAATGGAGTTATCTCCTTGCTGAAGTTACGCGCCGCGACCTCGCTGGCGCTGAGACGTAAATCGAATTTGAGCAAAGGTGCACCAGCAGTGACGCAAGCGTGACGTAAGTGTAGTGAGCTTGCATCACTTGCGTCATGCTTGCTTTGCAACGAATTTCAGAGATAAAGAACGAAGTTTCTTACTTTTTGTCGTCTTCTAAGTCATACTTTTACGTATTACGCAATGTCTAAATTACAAAAAATAGGAGAAAATAACAAAACAGTGATGCAGTGAACGCAGTGAAGCAAGCTGGACGCAAGTACGGTGAGAGTGCACATTCACCCTTTACTGCATGATATAGAAAATGTGATGGAAAACGGTAAAGTATGACTGAAAGGAGGCCAAAGACACAAAGCCTGAAATGATTCGTGAAATTCTATGAAACTAGCTTGTTTTGCGATCCATCAAATTGCTTGGTCGCAGCGCGGCCGCTGTATAGTGGAATGTGGGTGTAACTTTCTATCTATAAGATAATATGTGTTTTACTCCAGATGTTGTCTTTCACATACATTCATCTTATCAACAGTTTACATGGGCTAAGTGCCACCCTATGATGACACTTAGCATATATCATAGCGTCACCCTAAGGATATTTATAAAAGGCAAACACCAAAATCAGTACATATAATCTACTTTACCAGAGAGCATTCTAATTATGATGCCGAGCTTAATTTGCAAAAGGAAATTATGGATTCTGTTATCGAGTCTTAAAATTGGGGCTCAAGATAGATGAATATAGTATAACACATGCTTAAAACAGACTTTTATGGTTCAAATCCCCTATTAGGATACATACCTAAGTGGTAGTTGAGTACTAGCATTTTTTAAGCCTTAATATAGCAACATAAATGACGACATCAAGGAAATAGAACAATGTCATATTTGCTCACAACATTCAGTCCTCTCACTTCCTATCCACAGTATCTTATCAACTGTTTACATTGATTAAGCCTAAGTGCAATCGTATGATATTAATCAAAGGCAAACATCAAAACACATTTACATGACCAACTAACATCGCACTTTGCAAACTGACCTAGAGTTCCACAAACACCTACCTTCGCCAAATAAACCAGGCTTGTTATGTAGAATGATGTCTGTAGGCATCAATATGTTACTCATTACATTTATTACCTCCATGAAAAAATGGAGGTATAGTTTTTGGTCTGTCTGTGTGTCTGTGTGTCTGTGTGTCTGTCTGTGTGTGTGTCCGCATATTTGTGGACATCATAACTTGAGAACCTCTCGATGGACTACGATGATATTTGGTATGTGGGTAGGGGTTGGGAAGACGAAGGTCAAGGTCAATTTTGGGCCCCCTGGTGTGTGACCTTGGTACTGCAGCAGAACTCCAATTTTTTGTATCTTTTTATCTGGACATGCTATGGTCTTGATTTCTTGGTGGCAGATAGCTTTTGATGTAAGGAAGAAGTGGTGTATGTTTGGACCCCCTAGCAGCTTGCTCTGGAACTGCAGGAGCATTTTTGTCAAAATCTTCCAAGAAGCATAACGGAACATAGGAACGATGAATTTCCATGATATTTGGTATGCAGGTACATGTAGCAGAGATGTACATAATGAAATCAAAATTATGCAAATTTGGACTTCATTTGCATACTTAATGAGGAAAATGTATATTTACAGTGTTTTCCAATATATCACTCAAATACATGTTACATATGTAGTTTGTGGCAGGCGGAAGTTAAGCAGATACTAATTATGCAAATAAGTCCCTAATTTGCATAATTAATTTGAAAGTGTCCTAATTTTTCTTATTTCGTGTAGTAAATGATTGGTCTATCAACACTGTGACCTGTGTACGTTAGTTAAAGGTGTACATAAGCAAGCATAAATTATGCTAATGTGAAAGTCATTTGCATAATCAGAATATTTCATGGAGGTATGAGGTCTCCGAACTCTAGTTTCATATGTTATTTGATAAAGTCACACAAACTCTTATCAACTAGAGTTCTGCGACCTCATTAGATATTAAGAACTTTTGTAAATGTTATGCAAATGACTTACTAGGGGGCTCAAAATCTGATTATTAGTCTCAGGCAATACCAACCAGTTTCTGACGTTGTATCATAAATATCAAAGATCTCTGGCGAGAAGCAGTCCCCTGAGAATCTAACAGGAGTCAGAGCAACCCTACAGAGGTGGAGTAAAGATAACCTTTTTAATGCGAGAATCTCATACTCTTTATTTATACGTCTCTAAGAGTCTGTGTATTTTAAGTACTTTTAAATTTTCACCTTTCTCTCCCTCACATCAACTTTGCGCGCCTTCCCTTTTTGACCTTCCCTCTTTTTATTCCTTACCTTTGTTTCCGTGTTTACCTTCTTTTCATTTTTACCCTTCGATGGTACACTTGAGTACTTGTCTATTTATACTAGGTCGTATTTTGCATGATTAAAATGCATTGGAATTTCTCTCTTTCTCTACATATGTAACAAGTTTGAAGTCATATCATGGAATTCAGTACATTTATAAACTTTCCTCATTAATCATGCAAATCATCTTTTGATTTGTATAACTAGTCTCTCATGATGTAAGTCATCACTGGCTATCTGCTTAGCAAATGTCAGGAAGATCCGTCAACACGATCTCGAGTTATTCCCGTCCGTAGTTTGGAAGGAAGTATCGGCCCCTGCAGTTAACGCTAAGGGACCCAAAACGCTACTTAAGGGGCCGAAACAAACAGACCATACTCTCTGCCCCAAGCGCTATTTACCAGTCAAATATCACAACCACGGCGTGTACAGAACTTGAGATATAAAATGCATTGTATCAAATTTCATCAAAGACAAACACGTAATGCATGTATTTGAAACTTATCTTAGCACCTTAATTTACCCCTTACATCGGGTCTTCCTTCTCCACTTATACGTAGTGAGATGCTGTGCTTCCCTCATTGCTCTATACCAAGAGCTTCCAGCGGCTTCAAGATCTCTTTCCGCATTTGCCCTCAGTATGTCATTCTTGGCCTTCCTCTCCTTCTTCTTACACCAAATGGCTTCCAGCCTAAGATCTTATTATAATTCGCTGTTTTTACTCATGTATGTATCTCGACAGCTTTTAAACCGTAAAGGTCTGTTCAAAACCTGTCAGTATATTTTTTGACATGTTTTAAGGAAAAAAAATCAACTTTAACTGGTTAATCCAGATACGGCATGAACATATTTTCTTAAAAACTGTGATGTACTGTATATTTGAGTGAGACTTTGAAAGTTGGAAAGTGCGACAATACAAGATCCTGTCTGGATTTCTACGTCGTGTGTACGTGATATGTATTTTTTAAATAAAATTTGATATAACGTAGGTACAACAATATGACATATTCCTTGACATCATAGAAAACCATTATCTAAAGGTCTGAAAAGCGTTGAACAAGTCGTACCAAAGCACTGCTCAAGTACGTATTCTGGCACAACCGTCAAATGTGAATAATTTGTATAAATTCTGTGTTGTATTGATCTATTTCAAAATTTCAATCAATATATACGTGTGGCATCACCAATATAAAGCTGTCTGGTGTAGTGGGTTATATTCTGATGTTGGCCTTTCATTTAATGTCATGGGATAGAACTTAGGCTATATAAACTGAGATAAAGTAAGCAGTAGTGGCAAAATATT
>NC_049983.1:534371-572005 GCF_000003815.2 Branchiostoma floridae
ATAAAAAAGATGTTTAAATGTACGCACGTGTTTCTTACAATGTTACGACTAGAACCCAGTGAGTTAAATGTACGCAGTGTTTCTTACAATGTTACGACTAGAACCCAGTGAGTTAAATGTACGCAGTGTTTCTTACAATGTTACGACTAGAGCCCAGTGAGTTAATCCCCCCACACACACACACACACTCACCGAGTACATTATGTTAGTGAAGGTGAGAGTATGGGAGCCCTGCGGTAAGGGGTTACCTCACTGAAGCTGCGGCATGTTGGCGGCGACGCAGCGGCTAGCTGAGAGATTTGAACAGATCGCTCAACGAATTTCGTCGATAGAAAGCGAATCATTCACGCTTTTTGTGTTTTGTTGTCTTTTGTTGGTGATACATGTGCATTTTGCACGATTTTCCCATCATAAAATAAAGGGCAACATAAAAGTTAGTCAGGAAGCAACTACGCCGCCAACGTACCACAGTCCAGTGAAATAAATGACTGGAAGGATAGTTTCAACAAACCTGGCGGCAGATCTAGGTCCGCGCCGTACATCGGGTTCAGCGGCAGGTTCACGATGTCTTCCTCCCGCAGCCAGTAGACACCGGCCCTCTTGGCGTTTCTCCGTTTGGGGAGGAGAATCCGCGCCGCCGGAGTCTGTCCGGGGGGATGAGACGGGTTCCCTGGAGTCTGTCCGGCCGGACGAGACGGATCCCCTGGAGTTTGTCCGGAGCGTCGAAACGGATCTTCCGGATTCTGTCCGGGGGCAACAGGCGGTTCTTCTGAAGTTTGTCCGGAGGGACGAGATGGTCCTCCCTGACGACGACGGTTCATTTTCGGGGGAAGAGGCGGCGGCACCTCAGAAGCCTTTTGGAGAGAAGCCATCGGAGTATAGCCGTTGTCTACGATAGCTGACATAGGGGTGTAGCCAGTGTCTACGAGAGAAGCCATTGGTGTATAGCCATTGTTTACGATCGAAGCCATTGGCATGTAGCCATTTCCCTCACGTGTAGACCCTCCTGGGTCAGTCAACTCTGTCGGGCTGTTTGCTGTTTGGGTCTGCTGAAGTTCGTTTCCCGGACCCTCCGCCATCTCGCACTCGGACCGCACCCAATCTGGTGCCGATCGCGAAATGCGCTTTCTCCGCTGTGTCGTGTGGGAAAAAGCCGATTCCACTAATTGTCTAGAAATCGGATGTGGCATGTCATAAACATTCAACATCCACAGCAGCCACTTTTTTTATGTTTAGGAGGAATTTTCCAATTTACCCTGAGTTATCGCTGCTTTGACGTCAGAGACCTGTGATATTATAATATGCATGGTGTATTGCTGTGTATTGTTGTAGTCAGTACTCTTTTTGCCATTATCGTTGCAAGATTAAGTTTACACTGTAAAGAAAATGTTTAAAGTAAAATTGTAAAATCGTCTTACATCGTCGCAACTTAGATTTATAACGCGCAAATCGCAAATTTAGCGTCAGCGATCGCGAGTAAATATTCAAGAGATACCAAGGACTTTACATAACGTATTTGGAGGAACCATGCAGTATGCACAGGGGTTGCTTACCTCGTATTTGGCTAAAATTTCTCATTTGCTATAACATATTGATAAGAGACCGCCGAACTAATTCATCATTGAAGAAACCTCAATATTGTGTCGGCTGTTTTCTTGTATAGAACATTTTGTCACTCACACGAGTGGTAAATAACGGCATAGCGCAGACTTCTTTTTCTTGCATACCGGATAGATTGAGTCTGAGTATTTAATAGTGGACGTAGCAGATGAATATTCAAGAAAGCTATACGAACTGTGAACTGTGTGTATTTTGACAAAGCGCTATACAAGAGTGTAGACCTATAGCTATGAATTATCCTGCTGTGCTGTAACTTCTTCACAACTCGCTTTTAACACCGACGTATGGAAGACAATGTTTTTGATAACCAATCTAGACAATTGCACGCCAAGTAAAGGCCATTTGCAAGGTTGTTAGGTCCCACAACTGTTTATTTGATGGACAATACTCATATTTAGATGCTACCAAAGAGAGTAAGATGTAAAAGGAACAAAAAATGAGTGTTATTCTGATGTTTCGGATCAACCTCAACGTTAGACCATAATAAAAAAAAAAACACCCAACAACCAGGTTCACTGCTGAACCAGCCAGTATCAAAACTTCTATAATATGCTTCCGAAAATAATTTCATCAGGTTGGTACAATATAGGATATAGGAGAATTCTTGTACACAACCAAAAATAACACGTTTGGGATAATGTTCTCGCCGCAAAAGCGTCACCTACACCGGCTACATATAGCGGCGAGAAGCAGAACTCCTGTCAGAAGCTCTAAGGAAGGTGTCTAATAGACACTGAAACGTAAGCAAGTAAGTTTAATTTTGGTTGTGTACAAGAATTCTCCTATATCCTTCTGTAATATGATCTTTGATACAAATAATCCAATATGATCATCAAACTACAAAATCTCAATCTATAGAAATTTTTTTATTCACACTTAATGTATAATATTCATATATCAGAACTCCAAGGTACAGTAAAACCAGTATTAGCAGAAAACGCATCGCATATGACCAAGAACGTTATATATCTCATGTAACGTCCTTGATATATCTTGTTATATCTTATATAACGTCCTTGATATAACCATGCAGAAACCATGTATTGATAATTATTCATTGTTCGTCTCCCGAAAAGTGTTGGCTGTGCAATACCGAGGACAGTAGCTCGCTGTATTGCGCCAAATATCGCACCAGGCATTCGCAAAGGGCTCTAAACTCCAGAAGGTATTATCTTCCAATAGTTCGTGTATCATTGGATACTTGATCAGAACATATTTTGCAGAATTTCACCGTCCTGTGGTGTGTTTTCAAAACAATAGAACCCATGCAGACCCTACCCAGGTTTCCCTTATACGTATAAATCCCGGCTTCATGGTGTATATTTTCAGCAAATGTGGGGGGGGATACACCAACTGTTCAAACTGATGTAAAAAAAAAACATAAGAAGATATTTCGTATTGCCCCTAAAATTAGTTTTGTGGCCTAACTTTTGTACTAACTTTGGTCATGCGTTGCCAGGAACAGCCATAGGCTACGATCAGTATTAGTATTAGGGAAGTTTGGTAGAATACTAAACGGTACGGGCAGGACTAATTGTCAGATCATGCGCATTTTGTGCTTTACAACATCAAACGAAAAATAGCACTACCTAGAACTAGAACTAAGGTTTTGGACTGATATAAGGAAACGTTCATATGATATGAATCGGTGGCCTGTCTTCAGTCTTCCGCGCGTCAAACGAAAAAAAGCACTACCTTTTGGAGTTTAAGACTCCTACAAGGAAACGTTCAGATGATGTTCTGAATCGGCGGCCTGTCTCCAGTCTTCAGCGCGTCTTTAAGACGTTCCCAGAAGAGAGCCTTCCCCTGCGGGTCCTTGGGCCACTCCAGGTAGGTCCTCTTGCACATGAGGCGGCGCAGGCGCTGGTAGCGGTGCAGGGCGCGGTCAGGGATATCCTCCAGGAACACCAGGATCAACACATCTACCTGCACAACAAGATAAAGTAAATGTTAGATTTAAATCAAGGCTAACTGAAAAAAATATATTGATGATGTATGTGATATGTATAGTTGTAATGCATGTACTGTCAAAACTGCACATTTCAGCTTTTGGGATGAGTGCTACTGATACTGCCACTACTACTACAATGTAGTACAGTAGTGGTGATGCTACAACCATTACAGTTACTACTACTGTCACTACTACTACTACTACTACTTCTACTACTTCTTCTTCTTTTGCTCATTCTGTTAGACCTACCACTACTACTACTATTACTACTACTACTACTACTACTACTACTAACTCCCACTGCTACTACCTGCTCGTCGAACAGCCTGTACGTCGCCATCTGCACCTCCATCTCACACCACTCGCTCTTCAGGAACTCCTCCGTCACCAGGCAGACGGTCTTGCGACTATCGTAGATGGCGTTCACGATGTTATCAGTAATCGGCGCGCCGGGGACGAAGTCGCGGTAGTCCAGGCAGAGTCGGAACGGTTCCCCTTCCTCCTCCAGGTGCGGTACCAGTTCGTCCATCACCCAGGCGCGGTCGTTGTGGTTGTAGGACACGAAGGCGTCGAACTTCTTCGGCACGTTCGCCTCTCTCAGGGCCTGGTAGCCATGGAAACGAGCCTTGATGACGAAGCAGCCGTACTTGATGTACCAGCGGTTCCGATAGCCGACGACGACTCCCACGAGGAAGATGCAGAGGAGGATCGCTCCGGAGATGGCCACGTGAATCCCCGTCTTGTCGTGGCAGCCTTGGGCTTCGGCGTCGAAGTCTAAGATGGTCTTGTGCACAAGACGTTCTGGAGACACGCAGCCGTAGTTTGACAAGTTGTAAAACAGTGTCTTGGTCTTGTTACTCACCACCCAGTCGTGAAACCATTCTTCTTCACAAGTACACTGCAAGGGGTTGTCTTCCAGGTTCAGATTCTCAAGATTTTGCAAGAAGTCGAACCCGTCTTCTGGCAATGCTCCAAGTCGATGGTTAGAATTTAGCTTGAGTGTTCGCAGCTTGGGCAGCGATTTGAACAGTGCGACTGGAATGCCCTGAATCCAGTTAGAAGACAGGTCTAAAGACGTCAGGTTCTGAAGGTTTTCGAACGGCAGCGACGTCATACTGTGGAAGTTGTTGTGTGATAAATCCAGTTCCTCCAGTGACGTGAGATTGGCAAATGGGCGGCTGGTTTCCTCCTGATCTAACATTGCTCTAAGATTGTTGTGGCCTAGATAAAGCATCTTCAGAGAGATTAGTCCTGCAAAGAAATCGGGCGGGAAGGACTGAATCCCACCGGGAGAGTAGCAGTCCAACGTTTGCTCATCGAGATGCAGGGAGACTAGTGATGATAAGTCTGTGAATGGGGGAAGGAACGGTATGTCAGCTTTGACACAAAGGTTGTTGTTTTCCAAGTATAACTTCTTCAGTCTAAAAAGGCCGGAAAATGCCGTTTTGTCGATTGTTCTGATGAAGTTGTGTGACAGTTTCAGATAGGTTAGGTTTACAAGACCGTCGAATGCATCCTTGGGAAGAGAAGACAGCTTGTTAAACGTGAAGTCAAGAGACTCAAGGCGTTTGAACCCGCGAAACTTTCCAGATTCCAGTGCCGAAATGTGGCCGCGAATGAAGCTCAGCTTTTTCAGAGTTCCGTTGACTTTTCCGAGAGCAGGAGTAGGGACCTCTGGAAGGTCGTTCCAGTCTACTATCAGACTTTCCAGGCACCGCAAACCTCGCAGGCTGTACAAGGTGAACTTTCCAACCGCGTGCTCGTTCGCAGGCCCTGAGATAGTCAGAGACTTCAGCCTAGGAAGGTTGAGAAAAACGCTACCGGCTATCGTTGACCGCCCTTTTGCGAGGGTGAGGGACAGGGATGTCAGGTTGCCAAGGCCCACAAACGAACCTTTGGGGACATTGGGCAAATTGTCGTTTTTGCCCATGTCTAATGTCTTCAGGCTACCCAAGCCACTAAATGCCGTTTTGGGTAAATCTTTGATGTCGTTACCGACCAAGAGCAGGCTTTCCAGTCGGGGGAAGAATGAAAACAAGCCCGATTCTGGCAACACTCGCAGTCCTACATACGAAAGGTCTAAATGGGTGATGGGTAAGTTGGACAAACGTTCGAATGTGGTGGTGCTCGGAGGAGTTGAAACTCCAGCCAGAAAGGAACTGTTGTCGAAGGACAGACGTAAGGACGTAGTCTCGATGCTGTTGAGGTTTTCAAACGTCGTGTCCAGTCTTTTTGCCTCAAACTTATTTCCGCCTAGATACAAATCTGACAGGTTACGGAAGGGCCAGAAAACTGGCTGACTGATGACCTGGATGCTGTTGAACGATAGATCTAATGTTTTGACATGTGAATCATTTAGTGAAGCAAAACAGTCGCGTTCAAGGTCAACAATGGCGTTGTAAGCCAGATCCAAGAGGGCCAACCCTTTCAGATTTCTAAACTCGTTCCCAAGTTTGCAGCGGCTAATCCCGTTGCCCGCGAACGAGAGGAAGTTGAGTGATTGGAGAGTGGGAGTGAGGAACTCCACGCTGTCGAGGTTCGACAGGCGGGTGTACGCCAGTCCGAGCAGCTCTAACCGCTCGAGGCCGTCAAACGCGTCTCTCGGGAGGGCGGTGATGTTGTTGTGGTTGAGATAGAGGATTCTCAAGTTGCGGGTGTTTCTGAAACTTCCTGACCAAATCTCGAGGATGAGATTTCGACTCAGGTCCAGGATCTCCAAGTTTGACAGTTGTGGGAATGTCCCCGGGACTGTAAATGGAGAAAGGGAAGTTAGATATGCTATAAAGATAACATTTTACACAGTTCCCGTATACAATGTATCTAGACCAATACCGCAATGTCACAAGTGCAGTCTTGTCTTCTGTGCTTCTACCTGTAGTGGGGTTCCAAAACAATGACTCCTGTAGTCCGCTTCGAATGCACTTTCTACTGCTTTATTCACGGAGTCTCTCTACACTCTTTAGAGACATCTTCTCAATCTGAGAGGGTCCTGGTTCCTCTAGTTACTATGTTATTGGCAAGTCTAGGCTGATTAACAGCATATGTCACAATATACACATAACATATATTATATACTAGACATACAGTTTCTCATTGTGGATCTTCCAATACTGTATAGCCTAGAACCTACCTAGTTTGTACTAGATTAATGTAAGTTTATACATGTTAGTAAGCTATGAGTCACGCATTCCTCCAAAGGGGAACAGTTCTGCACACAAACTTCCTCTTGTTTCTTTGAAAACTTTGTTACGTTGCAAAGAATTGGTCCCTAATACTGACGCTCAATACATTGTTATTCAAAAAGATATTTAGGGATATTAAGTTGACGGACAGTGCACAATATTTTAAAATATTGCAATTTAATACCACTCTCATCTAGTTGATATTCCTAAGAAATTGTTTTTAAAACAACGGATATAGGTTACCCCGCGAATAAAGGTGAATCGGCGTTACACAAGGGGCCCACGCTAATAAAGGTTTACGACAAGGAAAATAGCATCGGAGACATTCAACATAAACATGTCAGTCTCCGGTGCAACTTCCTGTAACTCTGTGGCTTGACGTGCCCAGCATATGAAAATATTAAACTGCGTGGATACAGATGCGCAGATACACACACACAGTCAGACAGACAACCCGCTGCAAATATAGAAATTCATCATTGTAAAACTTGTGAGTCTCTGCAGAAAGCGCATGAGGATTATGTTTGGGAGGAACTGTGCAAAATTTTTTCTACCGTTTCTTCCTTCTCTAGGTAAGCTCCAAGCAGATCCTAAGATAGTATAAGATAGCATCAAAAGCTGACAATATGGAAGAGGAAGGGAAGAGCTCACAATGGTTTGGTTACCAGGTTATGCTTGCATATAACTCATAAGCTTCGTACTCACTCAGTTAAGAGACGCAAACTGCACTGACCCGACACAACAATCTGGCCAAGACGACCCTACTGTGGAAGGAGGGCGTCGCCGTGGGCGACAACGGAAAGCTCGGCGCAGGACAACATCGCAGAATGGACCTACCTCAGTCTACAGGAAAGGCTAACCCTGGCAAGAAAAAGACGAGCCTGGAGAAAGCTCTTTATCTTTATGGCTACCTTGTCCCCCCAACGACCTGGAGGTCAAGGAACTAGGTAGGTAACCTAAGTAGGTAGGTACTCACGTAAACCGTTAAACAGGTTGTGGGTGAGGTTGAGTCGCGCGGTGCCGACAGGGATGCCGAGGGGAACGTGCCGCAGCCGTCTCCGAGTGCACGATACAGCGGTCTGCCCCATCCGGACACAGTTCCTCAGGAAGTCCAAGTTGAAGGAAGATTTCGGATCTTTCGGTGAAGAGAGCTCAAGATTGTTTGGTTTCTTCCACAGTTTGGAAGTGGCTGAAGGGTGGGTGCTTCCGTCAGGTGAGCCTTCACTAAAGTCAGTGAAGCAGAGCACTGAAATAATCATAAGGCACTGGACTGAACCGATCTTCGGGAACATGGCCATTGCATACATGTACACTTCTTACGGAGGCGAACTGTTGAACAATGCACGGTGGCGAACTGTTGAGCTACCAACGGAACTGACTGGGTTTGTAGGAAAGCAGGAAGTATTCCAAAAGAAGCAGAAGTATGCCAACAAAAACGCTACATGTATGGCACGTTAGTTATTGAGGCATGTACACTTTGTACTAGTATAACGTTAGGGAAGTATTAGTGGCAATCTGCAGTGCAGTGGGTAACCAGGGAGTAACTAAATAAATAGCTGTCAGGGGAACTGTCGGTTTTGTAGGCAGGCTGTTTCTGTAAAGCAGAAGTACAAAAAAAGCTGCACGCATGGCACAATTGTTACTGAGGCATGTACCAATTGCAATCCGCAGTGGCTAACTTTAGAGCTGCCAGGGGAACTGTCGGTTCAAAAAGGGAAGCTAATTTATTTCTGTAAAAGCAGAAGTAGCAACAAGAACGCTGCATGTCACGTGACTTAGGCCTAGGGAAAAACATGTTGCATGTTGTGTTTCCGATCACGGCTCTGAAAAAAACTTAGGTGACCATAGTTCAGATTTATCCGCGAGGTAACCTATGTCCGTTGTTTTTGAAAACAAGAGATTTTAGGGATAAAAAGTTAACAGACAATGGTTATCAAATTTCTGATTTATGAAAATGCTCCCCGAGAGTAGAAGTTGAATTAGGAACAGTTATTTGCACAAAGAGCGGAACTTTTAACTCTTAACGTTTCAACTTCGGAGACGGAAACGCTTAGTTAGAGTTCAAACTTCCGTAAAACATAAAAGCAGAAGTATGATGTTACCAAATTGTGTACATTTGTGATCGTGTATTTGAACATTTTTATCATAAGAATGCACGTTTACTCAAGACAAATAAATGCAAGAAACTTCAGTCAGAAACCACTTGCTTCTTTCCGCCTACTTCGCGAAGAGCTCGAAGAAAGTTTGCAAACAAAGTAACGACGCTGGAAGATGCAGATCATGTTTATGTTGATAGGCGTCGCTTCTGTACTTTTGGGAGATGCCCCTTTGCCATCACAAGTTTATCATACATCTATAACTTTCATACATCGTTTTATTTTTTGTTGGTAACCGGTTAAACGGGTCCAAACTGCTGTGATCTAGGAAGTGCTTTCTATAGAGGCATACATATACATATGAACACGCCGTCTTATATCTCATTCACTTATTCATTACCACATTTTTGGAATTGTTGACATAACAGGTGGTTATCACCTTTTTGCTATGTGAACACGGAGACCAGACTGTAGGCTCGTTCTCATTTAAATGTCGAAATGCTGTCGCCTGACTTTACGGCTTGATATGGAGAAAATTAAAGACAACATCACTGGTTCCTTCATTTTTCCATAACCCCTGTAATGTTTTACAAAATATGCACAACAACATTCGTATTGGTTGATGGCTTAGACGGTTATTATAGCCAAGGATCGGATTTCACACCCTAAAAAATGGCTGTCGCCTGAGAAGAAACGAAGAATTCAAATAGTAGCCAAAAATGTAACAATTCAGTTCCCAGAATAATTGTTCGGCAGGTGAAACCAGCTACCAAGGCCCTCTGCCCGATCACGTCAGATCGCTCCTGTCACTGATCTTGGAGGCTGTGTGAGGTGGTTTATGCCTGTCGCCAGATTCTGTAACAAACGTTACCACCACGAGTACGATGGTTGCCACGGTTTTATTATCCACGTATAAGACTATAAATTACCGTTTTTGTGACGCTGCACAGTTTTTCTGGCTTCCTAAAGAAACAAGAAAGGGGTGTTGACTGTTATTTGTATCCCACCTTGCTTAACAAAATGTTGTACAGAAAGGACTGTAACAAACGTTACCATTGTTCGATGCTGTCTAAGCTTTCTATTTGATTTGGTGTAAAAAAGCTACCCACTTTTCAAATGTCCCTTGGGACATCAACTTATACCTAAATGATGTCGTCAATAAGGTAAGTCCTTTAGAAGAAAACAGGGTAAAGTTTACTATTGTAACAAACGTTACCGGTAACGTTTGTTACCTGCACTGTAATGTATTACCAATGGGACCGAAAATAATAAGTTGCCATTTTTTTGTCTATGGTTAAAAGAGGGAATTTTCCTAAACAACCAGGTAGTTTTCACTGAAAATAAAGCCGATTTATTTTCGACCAAAAAAATGCCATTTTCGACANTACCAAATGACGGTACTCAAAAAGTGTACACACGATATTTCTTCCATTTTGTGCGTTTATTGAATGAGGGGACGCTGGCTATATGTGCGTAACTCAGTTTACGCCCATGAGCGGGATCTTGGTGTAGATCTGTGCCGGACCCTGATCGGACGGCAGGTTGACTTGCTGGATCCAGGTAGGCCAGAATGTGCCCTTGAAGCCCACCATGGCGAACGTACCTACGACAGATTGATAACCATAAAAAGATTGTGTTATTCACCTTGTAGTGCCTAATGACAAATCACTTGCCACTTCTATTACAGGGTATATTCAGGGAATAGTTGTTAGGCATTTCCATTTGAGGCCCTTTCTTGACCAACATTTTACGTCCCTTCCGAAATATGGCTGCAGTCCCAACCGAGTGATACCGCTCCATTGATTTGACCCGGAGCTCCCACTTAGTGAGTTATTGGACCTAAAGCTCAACTGTGCGGCTGCTACTAGTTGATCTACAGGGACATCCCTAACCAAATAAGAATAATAACCAAAAAGTATATATATCTTAATCATTCCAAAGTATCGTGTGCAGAATGATCACCAATTAAATAAGGTCCGTATAGAGAATCACAGCATTAA
Source organism: Branchiostoma floridae (assembly GCF_000003815.2). NCBI lineage: Eukaryota > Metazoa > Chordata > Leptocardii > Amphioxiformes > Branchiostomatidae > Branchiostoma > Branchiostoma floridae. Next base: position 545,221 of record NC_049983.1, read on the forward strand.
GGGTAACTATCAATATTTATCATCACTTTTAACGGTTAATTATCACAACAGATAATGGGGACATCTAACCTCCAACGTTCACAGTGTCAAGTTCCTGCGCTCCGATCTGTTTCAGAGCTGACAGACAGTCCTGTGTGTTCAGACTCGAAGCGTCAGCCGCTGCTACCAGGACTATGGAGCTAGACAGACAGAAAAAGTTCGCTAGTCGTGAGGAATTTTGCTTACTGATAGGTATTGCATCATTAGTCTTTCGTCTAACGGGGCAGAACATTGACCTGTATCGTCGCACCCCAAAACTAGTCCACGTATCACAATCATGAGATTGTATATCATGTTTTATAACTCAAGCATCTGTGGTTGAATTGTCGCTATAGCTTCAGATACACCGTCTCTCTCTCTTTCTCCCTGTCTTCTCTGTCCAGACACACACACACACACACACACACGCGCGCGCGCGCGCGCACATACACAAACTTGGTTCTCGAACTTGGAGTCTAAAATCTTAACTATTAAATGTCAACATCGATATGTAATGACAAATTATCATATTGATGATATTCTTGCCTACTTTGGTGAGATGATGTGACGTATGAAGGTTGCCATGGCCAGCTCGGCGCCAGGAGGGAACGTCATTTCATGTGTGACCGAGCCAGACACGGCATCAACGCTGATGACCAGGTGACCATGGTGATGGCTATCAAACTGGACACCGTCTATCTGAAGTGGGAAAAAAAAAACATTTTAGCCACATGACAAACAATGCACAGAGTAAACATTGTTCCCGGTTGTTTCATGTTAGCGGTTTTCGCCCTGACCGCTTCACCGCGAACTCAAAGCAACCTCGAATTTTGTGCTGTTCTGTCTTTCTCATTTATGTTGTGCAGTAATTGATGTGCTGAGTGCGTCTGTAAAGACACATAATACTAACGAAGCACAAAATACGGTTAGATCACTGATAGTTCATCACACTAACACTACAGAAGGTGAATGTTCTGTCAGTTTGTAGCACCGTTGCTCAGTCGCTAGTAAGTGGTTTCCGACCGGATGTCCGTAAAAGCACAGGGGGATCCATGATGTAACAGTGTATGTGACTATAGTACTTGTGCTATTGCGAACTCTCCATTTTCTCCCTACCGCGAAATGAAGGCCATGCAAATTTAAATGCATTTACAGTATAGATACTTCACAACAGTTTGTTAATTGACAGTAATGGTATTCGTGAATATTATTAATGAATGACAGCCATACCTGGATGAAGGACCCGTGGCCATGTTGCATCTCCTGAGACGCAGCTGATACAACCGTCACTTCCACAAACGTCTTACCCTCATCAAATACGATTGGTTCCTGCATCATAGCATTAAGGGTTAACATAGTTAAGCATTATCGTTATGACATTCAACTTACTTTTGATCCCATAACGTGAACCAATATAACAGATACACTCAAAGCTTTTGATTTCTTTAAGAAAGGGTGGCACATCGATATCTCAGTTTTATAATTTTTAGTAAAGCTCTGTAAATACTTATCATCATATGTAATATAAATACATACACGATATGTGATAGCAAACATAGAGCACTCGTTCTCATTGAAATGTCGAAAATGGCATTTTTTTGGTCGAAAAATAAATAGGCTTTATTTTCACTGAAAACTACATGGTTGTTTGGGAAAATTCCTCCTTTATTCATAGCCAAAAAATGGCAACTTATTATTTTCGGTCCCATTGGTAATGCATTACAGGGCATGTAACAAACGTTACCGGTAACGTTTGTTACAACAGTAGACTTTACCCTGTTTTCTTTGAAAGGACTCGCCTTATTGACTACGTCATTTAGTGACTACGTCATCAAGTGGATGTCCCTAGGGACATTTAAAAAGTGAGTAGCTTTTTTACACCAGGTCAAATAGAAAGCTTAGACAGCATCGAACAATGGTAACGTTTGTTACAGTCATTTCTGTACAACATTTTGTTTAGCAAGTGGGATACAAATGACAGTCAACAACCCTTTCTTGTTTCTTTAGAAAGCCAGAAAAACTGTACAGCGTCACAAAAACGGCCATTTCTAGTCTTATACGTGCATAATATAACCATGGCAACCATCGTACTAGTGGTGGTAACGTTTGTTACAGAATCTGGCGACAGGCATAAACCAGCTCACACAGCCTCCAAGATCAGTGACAGGAGCGATCTGACGTGATCGGGCAGAGGGCCTAGGTAGCTAGTTTCACCTGCCGAACAATCATTCTGGGAACTGAATTGTTACATTTTTGGCTACTATTTGAATTTTTCGTTTCTTCTCAGGCGACAGCCATTTTTTAGGGTGTGAAATCCCACCCGTGGCTATAATAATATTCTAACCCATCAACCTATACGAACGTTGTGGTGCATCTTTTGTAAAACATTACTGGGGTTGTGGAAAAATGAAGGAAATAGTGATGTTGTCTATAATTTGCTCCATATCAAGGCGTAAAGTCAGGCGACAGCATTTCGACATTTAAATGAGAACGAGCCAGAGGTGTACATGTGTATATATATGTACATGGACAAAACGTGTATTCTAGGACATAACCTATTATCATTCTAGATAGAAGGCCACTTGGACAAGCCTATTCTGCTTCAGTTTCTGCCACGCGATTCGTTCTCATTAAAAAAATCATACTGCCAGGTTCTTGCTTCCTTCGTCATTTCGTACAGTAGCACACTGTCACTGGCCAGCAAACACAGACATGTACATACATGCCTTAGTTATGTGAATGTAGGTTAAGAACTTCATTTTGAATAATTCAGTATCTTTCATACTCACTGGAGCACCACAGCCTTTACAGTCGTTGACCATACTCATGAAGCTCGGGCTGGAGAGTGTCTCTGTCGGCGTCAGGCTGTACTTGGGATAAGCTGCTGCCGTACAGTCGCTGATCGCGTCACTTGTCATGGTGGCCGAGATGACGATCCTCTCACAGCCCATGTGTGAACAGTAGTTGTGGCCTTCCCGGTCGTAGTTAGCGCGGACTTTCAGGAACAAAAGGCTGTACAGGAATGATCGACATACTGGTATCCTTTTGAAACATTTCACTACAGGCAGCAAAATCTAATGCAGTAGCTGTAACGCTTTCAATACAATGAACAACTCATCGAAGTACATGCAACAAGACTTTATTGCATATCTATGCATTGTTTGGATTAATGCATTAAGTTAAACGGAAACTTGCGTTGAAAGGCTCAATAATGCAGCTCAATGACTTATAAGGCTCTTACCCTGTGCTTTCTTCGAAGTAGTAGAGTTTGCCATCACCGCCGTCTATTTCAGCAAGACTTGACACAGAACTGACGTCCTCTTCGTGTACGACGGCATCTGGGACGCGCGTCTGCAGTTGGTACGTCACCTGGAAGGTGGTTCCTGGCGGGTAACAGAAGCCAACTCGGACCCAGTCGCCACTGAAACAAAATTCTCAATGTAATAAAGCGCGTTCTCAGTACGTTCTCAGTACGCATCTGGAGTGACAGGAATGATAGGTAATATGTCAAAGTTGAAGGACCCTTAGACATACACAAAATTAACGTTTGGGCATTGTTATGGAATGCGAAAGAATGATCGAGACGAAAACTGTTTAAGAGTCAGGGGCATTTACCTTTGACATGTTACCCACAGTTCCTGTCGCTGCAAATACATACGTATTCGGATCCACGAACTTGCTTATTTTCATGGAGACTGTTCTCTGACCCTTCTAGAGTCAAAATGATCCAACGTCATATGACCTGGTCGGAAAGGTGACCCCCGGTCGGTGACGAGAAGTGTTCAAGAATAGTTTGTTCGAACTGTTTGGCCTTAATGTTTGCAATTTTTGGCTTGGAAATTCTAAACAAAGGCAAACCAACCTGTCAAAGTTTATTGGATATACGGTTATTTGCTCCGGAGCCTTCCCGTCCCAGTGGACGGTGTACGACTTGTCTAGCATCACCACCGGCATGTAGTAATTTGTCTGCCCTGGAGTTTTCAGTGTAACTGGTGTATCCGGATACTCGTCACGGTACATCGACATCTTGTTCCTCTGATGGTTGGTATTGATGAACAACTGTGGAGAAGAATACGTTTGTAGGTGGCTGTATTCTTTCCACAAAGCCAGAATATATCTATCTTTGAGGGGCAAGTATTGAAGAGTACAAGCTACATAATACCAGCTCCGGACAGATTTATTTGATTCACTGATTCATATTTGATTTGTGTTGCCCTGCTGGGCCCGGGTTCGATTCTCGGGAGCCAGGAGTCTGTTCCTATTTTTTAACCGTAGGATTATGCCTAACAATCTAAAATTTTTAATGTTGTTTGTACCAACCGATGCATAATCTCCACGACAGACGAGACCGATCCAGTCTGGTTTCTCCACACAGCCGGGGTTCCTGACCAGGTAGTTGTCCGGCCCGACTAAGTAGCTGTCCGGGTAGCCGGTGAGGCTCCCGTCCAAGTCGTGCAGAATGTTGGTCTTGTCTCCGTCTCTGCTGTGCTCACCAAAGCCTGATATGCCTGCCGCGCCTAAGAACATGCGACTTTGAACCTGATGAGGAAATTAGATGAATGAAAGCATCTTTATCAAACAAATACTAAGCAATTCTCTAACGAAAATAAGGCTTCCATATAGACGGTCTAGTATACCGAACAATATATATTTTAGTTGTGTTCGTCCACATCTTCTTCTTCTTGACTTTTGAATTGACATTGGTATTTCGTAACAATAAAATCTGTTTTCGGATACTTTTTGAAGTTAACGATAATTTTTGCCAATTTTTCACCGGCTTCCTACGATTCACAGTATGGCCCCAAACTTGGTACATGTACGGATTCCATCTATATATTAATCAGATCCATTTAACATAGTACATGCCATAAAATGTATAACATGCGTTACATGATGGGTGACAAGAAAATCATCGACGTACATTTTCAAACTTGGATCTTGTAATGTTGTTCTTTGGCGTGTTTTGCCAGCCATTCTTAGTTTTGAACCCAATGGCGCTGCTCCACCGATCGGCCTCGGGTACTATGGCGTACCTCTTGAAAGTACAGCTGTCCACGAAGATGGGACCATCGTACACAATAAGGCCTCGTAAGTTGTTCGCTCTGTAAGCGAATAAACAAGGTTGAAATTTCTGCATTTAGATATTAAAGTGACCACGGTTTGTACTAAGAAGGGAAGATCCTAATTGCTCTGGTGCCGGTCAGGGATGTATCCCAAGCCAGGCTCCGAAGCCTCAGATTTATCCAGTTTGACTGCCGGATACCGGTGGACACACCTCGGATAGGTCCTGGCGGTTACTTTTTACCGGGTCCCGGAATGATTTTAAGCCCGCAAAATTCAAATGTCGGGAAATTGACGAAAACTAGTGGCCAATATGGACAGCTCACTGAAAATCTCTTTTTGGTGTATCTTACTCATTGTACATTGCGATTTCCTATAAAGTTATTTCGTAGGGCCCCTTTTTGTTCTTAGGCTAACGTCACATCTCCAAACCGGGGCCCAGCCGGGCTGTTTGTGGAAACGAAAAATAGAACTATATACGTAAAAACATACGCAAATAATACCCACGTCTATTCTTCTTACGTCTTGTGTGGTCTTTAATATCATACTTTTGTTTCCGAAAGCTACCCGGCCGGGCCCCGGTTTGGAAATGTGACCCTAGCATTAGTGTGGCTGTTGTACATAGTTGCACAACTCAGTTCAACAGTGTTGCCATTCACTTAGTTTTTTCTTTCGGTCATTTAATTGTTTTTTTTTTTGCGCACCACCACATGCCACACTAGCTGCACCTTGTTTCGCAGTACGCGAGTGAGCGAGCGATGGAGTGAGTGAGTGAGTGAGTGAGTAAATGAGTGAGTGAGAGAGTGAGTGAGTGAGAGAGTGAGTGAGTGAGTAAATGAGTGAGAGAGAGTGATCGAGTGAGTGATCGAGTGAGTGAGAGAGTGAGTGAGTGAGTAAGTGAGTGAGTGAGTGAGTCAGAATGCTATTGTTACAGACAACCACCACAGCTCTGAAGACAACAATGCGAATGTCTGCACATGTACACTTACGTAGAGCCGGGCCAGGTCCTCTCCACCGGCTTGACACTTCCCATCCCCCAGGCCCTGGATCCGGTTTTCGTGCCCACGTTCTCACTCTCTCCGATGAAGATGCTGTTCCAGATTTGCTGACTCGATCCCTCGTCGTTAGGGAATATTCCTTCACTGCATTAAAAAGGAACACGTTGTGGGCAGCATTTCAAGATTTCTAGTCCCCATAGGTGACTAATGGATGCTGATTTGTTTATTCCATCACTATGTTCCTAGGTACAGCAAAGACATATACATTTCTTTTTTTTTTACATTTCTTATAACATTCAATGTTTTTTTAAATACGACACCTCTTCTCCCCCCCCCTCTCTCTCTCTCTCTCTATATATATATATATATATAATATATACATGCTAATGTTATTGTAATCGCAGTACGTTATTTCCTCAATGACTTACCTTGCCATCACCAGTCCTACTCCGTTATCAACAAACCTTGAAAATAAAACAAAATAATCCAAATAAGATGTTTGGACGAACTTCGTTTCCACGTGTTACACCATGACATGCTCTAATGATATTTCTACTGCACATCTTGAAGGGCAACATCTTTGTGATTCCTAACTGGCCTCCAACACCTTATAGACCAGGTTCAAGGTCTAAGATGAGTGTGTGTCTTTAGGCAAATAGGTATCCCACATGACAAATCTTAAATCGTTATGATTCTCTAATTCTTCAATGACCAATTCAACTCCCTCTTTTTTCTTTTTTTTTAAAGCAAATAGCCGTGAAAATACATATTGCACTTGTATCAATATTTTGATGAATGTATAAGGATGCCACGTACGCGTTTTTGTGGTAATGAAATATACATACGCGCTCTTGTCGAACCAGATGTCCCCTCCACGGATCCATGCACCCCATCCACGGTTCTTGAAGGCGGTGTACCCCACCAGCATGGCCGGTACACGGGGCTGTAGTAGGTCCGAGTTCTGATGAGGCTTGTACCTATGCCGGACATGAAGACATTGTCGTTTGCTTGTAAACTTACGTAAATGCAGGTATATATACAGAGATATGTTAGACGCACGAAGCTTAACAATTCATCATAGCAACAACTGGACAAATGTTCACATCAACACAAGCGCAGCAGATGAATAAGAAAGTTAGAAACGGTTTTCCCATCTAAGTACCAAGTTTCAGGGAGCAAAGGGAAGTTCTTTTGAAGCTTGTAGGTGCGCAATAGGAACTCAGCCTGTATTAGGCTTAGGTCACATTTCCAAACCGGGGCGAGGCCGGGATGTTTAAGGAAAGGATAAATTAAAATGTCTACCCAGAAATATACACAAATCATGCCCATGAATGTTATGTTGACATTTTGTGTATTTCTATGTCTATTATATCATCCTTTTTCCTCCCGAAAGCTGCACGGCCGGGCCCCGGTTTGGAAATGCAGCTCTAAAGCGCTTATTTTCTCCTGAACACGACCAACAGGATTACCTCCCACCAGCCTTGGACAGGAATTCGGACGGTGAGGAAGCCGTTGCTGGTGTAGTCTTGACTCCGGCCTCTATCATCATCCCCTATGAGAATACACGAAACTTGTTCAACATTTACATGCTTATTTAGTTTGCATTACGTCTGACGTAAAGCTCATCATCGCTAATTTATCCGTTTTCCAGTTTAATACTAAATGCAGCCACAACTACGAACAATGATAAAACATTTTTATCCTTGCAATATACCTATATGGACTAAGATTATCACCATCTGGTTGTATTCAAATGGTTAAGAGTTATGACAGAGTGAGGTAGCAGATAACTGTGGCAGTTGTCATGTTCCAATTTTTGTGTGACATAAATGAGTGTGAACCTATGTATTTGGGTTTTCTCTGTCTTCGTGTATCATGATAGTTAAAAAGTTAATGAGAGATATCAATGAGAGAGTGACACATAATAGCTAACGCAACAGTTAGCCATGTGATTATTGTTAAAAGAACAATACCTGTCCATTAGAGTGTGCCCTGTTGTTGTAGAACCGTCCCATTGGAGAGTACGATGACTGTAAAGGTGGAAGTGATCCCGCTGACAGGCCTGTCGGCTCATGATGGAAGAGGTACCATATACCAACGCCCTGTGAACGCATAAAACCATGCATTAGCATAGAATAGAAATATTGTCAAATAGTGGACTTTTAGCAACTTTGAATTGCAATTCTGAAACCATTAGTAATGGTATGGGTAGAGTCTATAAAGCTGATAATGCTATAGCCAATGTGTTGGCTCCAGATACTAGTAGGCAGAGACTGCCATATTTGGTTCACTTCTCGAGCCACATGTAGAGAAAAATGACGTTATAGATACGTTACATTGATTTATTCCTTAACAAAGACTGGTCGTCTACAGTAAAAAATGCCAACTTGATTTAACTGCAATCTTCGTAAGACGTCCAGTAGAACATTTACTGTAAGCTTGCTATATGGGATTGCGATGACTTTAAACATACCTGGGTGCCGGCAGCGGCGTTGTTGATGAGATTGTTGTTAGGATGGGAGATCCAAAACGTGGTTAACATCCTAAATGTAAGAGGAATAGAAATATAGGACCATAACTTGATTTATCTTAAAAAGACCCTGTTCATTAGAATCTTACGGGTGACATTTTGTTAATAATAATTATCCCTACTTTATGTAATCTTTATACAACACAACGGAATTATTTCTCTATGGAAGAAAAATTGGAATAACAAAACGTTTCTTACAGACAGTCCGAATAGGGGTTGGGAGTGTAATCGCCGTACACCCCATCCAGTATGTTCCGGCACATGTTTTGGTCCCTGTCGGTCGGCAGCTGGGTGCCGTATCGGGTCGACAGGCCGAGGTTGTGGTCCAGCACGTTACGTTGTTCCGCTCCGTCCTCAAGGAAATAGCAATGGCCGAGGGTCTCGTAACCGACTGTGTCTTGGACCTGATGACAAAAATAACAGTCTTCGAATGAAAAACTAATTTGCGTTGGTAGAATAAATTGTTGTGCAAGATAGTCGATCTCGTCGACCTTCATCAAATATCTGATTCACTGCGCTGATTCTCCGGAAACCAGAAATGTGATGAAGTCGGAAGTGTATCAAAAGTCATCCGAAGACGGCCGGCGAGATAGACTAAAAATCAACAATGAGTGTGTACTAGTTATCATGGTATATTTTTGCAGGGAGAGGTTTCCAGTCCTTCCCTTTTAACGAGCTCGAGGCATCTCTTCAAACACAGAGCCGGCCCCATTTGAGAGGTGCTCGTCTAAGGATACACTTTACAGCCGGAATAAAGGAAAGACTGACCAGCAACCCGTTTGTGCCATGGATGGTCACACAGCGGGAGAAGCAGTGGTGAATGGAAAGCTCTCGGACGTACGTTGGGCGGCTGTAGCATCCCTTCTCGTCCACATCTCCCGTCATGTGGAAGTGGACAGGATATCTGCCCAGAATCTGCTGACCCATGCGGGGACTTCGATACGGGCCAAGTGGACGTTCCTGAGTTTTTTCAGAATCTGTAAAGGGTAAGTTTACAGATTTCAAAATCTTGGTGCATGAAGGGGATTTGAGGATTCTTCATTTACGTCCCGGCCTCTTGTACTTAAGTATTCATATTAAACAACAAAAAATTAAAACATTGCGATTGTTAATTAAAGACGAGAGCTAACCTTTAGATGTCCTCCATACGTGTCAAAGTCGAAGAACTGACATTTGTTGTCTCCATAGCAGCCATCCTCTACCTCCCCCTGGAACTTGATGTTCCTTGTCAGCAGACCGACCTCTCCCCGCAAGTCTACTTCATCAGAAATCTCACCGAAATGCATGAACCTGATCTCACCTGTACGACAGCAGAACGCACTGGTGGTCAATTTTAATCCGTGATTGATTGCATGTACTTCTAGGTAGCCATGTTTTGCTAGTAACGATAAAATAAAACATTGTATTTTACGTTAACAAAACTTATTGTGTTATTTTATGACTTAGATGACCGACAACTAGTTGAATGAATGAATGAATCGTTTTATTCGATCAATGTGATTTCTCCAGAATTGTGTCTTTTGGGATTTTTTAAATATGGATCTTACGTTCATTACGTATATGATATAAACTATTTGGATTTTCGGTCAAATTTAGGACCAATTTAAACATATTTGCTTTTTTGTCCACCAAACACCCTTTTTAAATCAACCATATTGGCATATTTCAGAAAACATAGAGATAAGACTGTGCAGCACACGTATATGGTAAGATTTGAGGTATACACACTGCTAATTTTCATTTGATTTTAGCGAGACGCGAGAGAGGTTACTTTTCTAAGTATCGTATCTTTTCGAAGATGTTCCAGTTACTGTTAGGTTCGGGGGGGGGGGGCGGCTCCGGTAACCTGATCCCCACCCTTACAGTATAAAGTAGCCCATAGCAACCGCCGTCGTTAAGGCCTAACATGACGGTCTCTTACCGCTGATTTTGACCTGATGGCTGGAGCACTCCTGGCACGGCAGCAGCTGGAACTCCTCTGCCTGCTCCATGTTGTAGTCCGTGCTGGCCATCACGATGTGGTCCCCAGGCTGCCAGGAACTGACGTCATCCTTTAGGTTAATGACGTACTCATCGGCAGGGAGGCCCACTGAAAATGTGCACCGCGCACCTGAAGTAAAACCACACACAATGTTTAATATTGTGAAATATGAAGGCTCCAGGTCACATTCATAATTAAAAATAGCTACCGATATGCCTATACTGAAACATGACCTTCCTTTACCCAAACCATACCCACCTACCAAATTTCATGACGATCTATCCACAGCATCACTCAAGTTACCCAAGTGACAAACAAACTAGCAGACATGAAAGATCCGCCACAGAACCGTAGGAAGGCACCGGCGGGCCCATGCTCGAACGTAACCTCCCTGACACCTAGAAAAGTCATGAATATCCATCCACAGTTATGCGAGGTATGCTTTTGACACCAAAAACCATTCCACCACTGCAATACAGACAACTTTCTCAGCAAAGTAGTAAGTAGTAAAAGGATATGCCCAGTTTACTAACGAATAACGAGGAACGATTCTTACCTTCCAACAGTTCACTGGAGACGATGACGTCAAAAGTCCCGAAAAAGCCATTGAAGGTTGCCGTCACAGTTGCTGTGCTCATGCTCTGTGATTCTGTGTGACATACAATTCCGAACATATAACCGGCAGTCATGTTGGAAAGAATATATATTTATAGTAGATTTTCCGAGAGTCGAAATTTTTGTTTTGAAACGGGTTTTATTTATGAATTGGATCCTTGGTTGAATATGAAAAGTAGGTTGTGTACAAATAACTTTGTTACTAAAAACCAACCTCCATAAACCTCCACTTCGCACAGAGTAAGAACCCGGTTGCTGCCAGGTAAGGTGATGCCGACGTACCGCCCCTTCAGCCCGCCAACCTGGATGGTCTTCTCGGCTTGTCCCGCAGAAAAGCTGAAATCTCCACCAAGTTTTGGATTTGCCGTCACATCACTGTTGTCTCCGATGTACACCTCGAATGGAGTGATTCTGTCCCAGCAACAGTCCTGTCGGTTAAAGATGGTGATGTGGTCGATTTCTTGCGTTCGTCCCAGATCGACGTACCACCAGGGGTTGTCTTCCGTGTCCGTGTGTGAACAGGAACCATCTCCAAAGGTCCCACTGCGACCGCCGTCTACAGCACGACCTGCATTACCGTTCCAGACTGACTCACTGCTCTGGTAGGCAGGTTTGTACAACGCCAGGTTCATAAGTCCATCGGTTGCTGTGCTCTGTGGGACTGAGTGACATAAAGAAAAACGCAAACATATCATCAACAATCTTGTTTGAATAAACAATAAACAATAATTATAAGGAATCAATAGTACATGCATGGTAAATTTCGTTAGAGTCGCAGTTTTGTTCATAAAACAGCTTTTACCTGTGTATGGGATCCTGTGTTCAACGGTAGCACCCGGATCTCCCTTGACCGTCACAAGTGTCCACGGGTCCCTGTAACACAGTTAGTTCGTCTAGTTAACAAGAGGCACACGTGAATTGGTCCTCTTGAAACCAGTTGAACATAAACAAGCGTTAGGTAATCTTCTTCTTCTCGTGTCATCAGCGTTAGGAAATGTGGCTGTACATAAAATGCCATACGTATTTTGTAGAATGCAACCACATTGATAGCAGCGATACTCTATTTGCAGTGTAGAATAGTACCAGTCATTATTGCTCTAAGGAAGGTGATGTCGGTCGTTGATTGTACATACTATCAAGTTCCTGGTTCTGAATGAAGGACACCAGTTATTTTTCAGCCTGACGAAATTATTTGCGAATTTGAGGAAGATTGAGTATTTCATGGCTGCTTTTAAATGCCTGATCACCTCGAATTTAACGAGTCCACCTCCACACTGCCAAGCTCCCTGAGCTTCTCCTTTGCTGAGTCCCCTAGGTTGCCCACTGCGTCCATCACTGCCAGCGCCACGATTCTTCCGGCCGGAATCTGGTCGAGGTAGGTTGCCAAGCTTCGGCTGTGGTCTTCGCTACTCCAGGTGTCGAAGTTTGCCGAGTCCACCACAGCCGCCGTGATTTCGTCAATGACGCGGATGTTGATGCCACGCTGCCATCCGTCGACGGCAGAGTCCCAAGAATACGGACCCTGCTCATACAAGATATCTTTCATATGATACAAAAAAACAGCAGTCTGGGACCCGTATACAAAGAAAGACAAAGATAAGCTGGAAAGGGCACAGAATCAAGCTGTAAGATTCTGCACAAGCAACTACAACAGTGATGCTAGTATTACCAAAATGAGAACACACCAGCGGTGAATGACACTTGAAGGAAAATGTCAAAACTTTCCATGATGTTCAAAATGATCAATAAACTGAGGGATATACCGACTTATACAAGGTCAACAAAAAGCAAGGAATAGTCATGCCTTCAAGTACTAGAGTAACAAACCTAGGATTGATGTGTTCAAAAATTCGTATTTTTCCTGAACTATGATTATCGTTGAGTGGAATTTGTTATCACAGTAGGGGCATCTTCGGTAGATAGTTTTGAAGAAGACTTGCAGAGAGATGTACAAAAGCTAGGTGTGACGGGTAGTTCAGTATAATATACGCAGCTGCTGCCTCGTCGCGTGCCTGTGTGCGTCACGCCGAAAAAAAGGCGGTTATACCGGCTAAATAGATACAGATACATTGACGCACAGTCAGAACATCTTTCTTTAAAAAGCTGCTCAACTGATAGGCTTTGAGAACCGTATTAAGAGGGATAGATCGATAGATCGATAGATCGATAAATGGATAGATGGATACATACTATTAGATAGATGGATAGATAGATAGATAGACAGATTGAAGGGCTTACCTTAGGAAGTCCTCCTTGTGGCACTGTCTGTGTGAGCTGTGTCCACGCCACCTTGCGCTGCCCGTGGATCTCCAGAGTCCCGCCTGACGTCACCAGGAACTGCTTGGTGCTGTTGATGTTATCGTCCGAGCGGCCGTACAGGGACACCGTGGCCTTCCCCTGGTACGGGCAGGTCTCACTGCCGATGTGAAACTCTCCACCATCTCCCACTGTTACATCACGGGCCCTCAGGACAATCTCATCGTCCCATGCGGAGCCGAAGTCGGCAAACACCACTCGTCCTGTGACCAGTGGTATGTAGCGAAATATTGTCAGTAGAGCTTCACCACATAAGAGAGCTAGAGCTAGAGGCCACAGTCCCAATTAGAGGTCCTGTTCCGGTAATAGAACATCCTACATGGAGAAAGATGTATACAGGCGCCATGGGCCAGAACTTGATGTCCAAGAATGACTTGGCGATTGGTTAATTGGCTAATTGATTGATATGGCTCATAATCAGGTTTTATGAACTTTTTTTTTCAAATGAGCATTACTTATTCATCTTTAGAGCTGGAGATAAATCCTTACGTAGCAATTCTTTAACTACCTGTTTGACAACGTGTAAAAAAAAAATGTATGCACCTCCGTCTCTGATTTCCAGTGACAAGAATGTGGCGGATGACATCAGAAGGTAGTACTGTCCTCTACCCACAACCACCTGCGCGCTGGTGTCGTGTCCAGGGTTCCATGGGATGAGGGTGTGGTCCTGATCTGGGCACTGATGGCCGCCATTCAAAGGGGCAGTCGTAGGGTCAACATCCGGGCATGTCCATACTAGGCAGAAAAAGATACAACACAACGCATTAGATGAATAGCAAAGGTCTTTCTACACATTTGTGTCACCTCTCACAAGGAAATTCTGACTAATTAGCTTTGCACTGCAGCTATAGGTGTCGCTGCTTACAAATGCAAACCCAAACGGTGTTTGCATTGTGTACGTACATAGTAAATGCGCTTCTTTACAAAAAATTTGGAAATCTCACATCAGAAAAGAGACAAAAACTAGAGTATTTCAATCTTGTATTATCTCAATTCTACTTTGTGGCTGTGAGTCTTGGACAATGAACTCTTCTCAGACCAGGAAACTGGATGGTTCCTTCACCAGGATGTTACGTGCTGTATACAACAAACCTTGGTGGGAACACACAACAAAGAACTGTACGGGACTCTTCCATTTATTTCAAGTGAAGTCAGGCGACACCGGCTAAGTCTTGCTGGTCATGTTGTTCGACATGGCGAACCAGCCGGTAAACTGCTTTTTTGGTCACCAGAAGCAAATAGGAGAAGAGGACGTCCATACCTCACACTAAAGGATCTTATTGAAGCAGAGACTGGTCTATATGACAAGGAACTCATTGAACTGATGAAGCAAAGAACACTATGGAAGCAAAACTATGTGAATGCTTCAACCTGTTAGAATCAAGTATGAATATGTATGCATGTACTATATGAACCACTCATTTTTTTCTCTAAATGAAATAACAAATGGTGACATGTCAACCTGATCAAACTATCCAAGTATTACAAACGATATAAGGAAAAAAAAATTCAAAATAAACTTTCAAAGCTCAAAATTTGATGCTACAAACGTGTGTGACTGTTATAAAGATTCTTTGAAAACGACAAACATACCTCCATAAACCTCCACTTCACAAAGAGCGAGGATCCGGTTGCTGCCAGGTAGGGAGATGCCGACGTACCGCCCCTTCATCCCGCCAACCTGGATGGTCTTCTCGGCCTGTCCCGCAGGAAAGCTGAAATCTCCAACAAGTTTTTGGTTTGCCGTCACGTTGCTTTTGTCTCCGATGTACACCTCGAATTGAGTGATTCTGTCCCAGCAACAGTCCTGTCGGTTGAAGATCGTGATGTGGTCGATCTCTTGCGTTCGTTCCAGATCGACATACCACCAGGGGTTGTCTTCTGTGTCGGTGTGAGAGCAGGAGCCATCTGCAAAAGACCCACTGCGACCACCGTCTACAGCACGTCCTGGATAACCGTTATGACCCTCGCTGCTCTGGTAGGCGGGTTTGTATAACGCTAAGTTCGTAAGTCCATCGGCATCGCCTGAACAACAAGATATCAAAACAGGAATTTCGGCTGCAGTTCTGTACCAATTCGCTGGTGACCTACTTACATTCCAACTACTAAGACAATGTCAACCGATCCCTACCTTTACACAAAAACACGAGACACACGCGTGCACACACACACACACACACACAAACAGGACGCTCACACACACGCACACACACATACACGGGATGCACACACACAAACACACAGGAGACACACACATACACACGAGAAGCACACACACGTACGGCATGTTATGTGTTTTGCACCATGTATATGTAATTATCTATGTTGATAAATTGTTTAGGACTTGAAGGATGTAATGTGCACTTTTGCAACTTATGTTTTTTCTGACATTTACCTCTTTTTTTTTTTTTTACTTAGAGGTCACCGCAAAACAAGGCTCAAGGAGCCACTCAAGCGTTTTGGGTTACATTACTGAATTGTGAAGAGAGATGTTTGTTTACCCTTAATTTAAACAGTTTCAGGCTGTACCCTGTGGGGAAGCAAGTCCGTGGAAGCTTATTCCATAGCGATGTTGTTCTAGGAAAAAGCTCTGAGCGTGGAACTTCCTCCTGTTAGGTGGATTGTGGAGGAAAAAAGGATGATTTGTTTCCGTGGAAGTGGCTAAACGGGTTCTTGCTGTGAAGGTTCGTATTGAAGGCACAAGTGAATGAAGTTCTGACGAGCATTTACCATGGAAGTACCGATAGACAAGTGCTAGGCTAGCTACATCACGCGTTTGGGCCAATGGTTGTAGTGTGGCGAATAAGTCGCTGCCAACAATGTTCCTTAACCGTTTTTGTACTCTATTGAGGCAGGTCAGGGAGTTCTGGGAGGCTCCAGCCCAAATGTGACAACAATATTCCATTTTGGGCCTTATCTGACTCTTATAAAAATAAAGAATAGCAGAGGGGTAAGATATTTTCTGGTTCGGTACAAAGAGCCCACCATTTTCCCAGCTTCCTTGGCAACGGATTGGATGTAACAATTCCACTTAAGATCAGGTGTAAATTTTAGGCCCAAGAGTCGCTCAAAGCATGGGGCATCTTTAAGTAGAGTCCCACTCATTTGGACCGGTGGCAGGTTCGGATCGGATCTCTTATGATGGAACGAAAGAAGGTTTGTTTTTGAAGGGTTGAAGGTCACAAGTCACGTTTTGCCCCATTGAACTGTATAATCAAGGTCAGCAGAGAGATTAGCTGCAAGGGAGCGGTCATTACATCTCTTGGATGTGTGGCCAAATACTGAAGTGTCATCAGCATATATGTCGACAACTGATCTGAGTATATGATCAGGCAGATCGTTTATGTAGATTAAAAATAATGTTGGACCGAGGATGGATCCTTTCGGTACTCCAGCATTGATGCTTGTCCCATGACCTCAATGAAAAGTGGCCTGTAGGTCGATTTGAGCTTTCATGAATAGATAAAGGTTCAGACAAACAGCTTGTAAAGTTCCCAATTGTCGTTTGATTTAATGTTTCAAACTAATATAGAAAATGGCACACTTACCGGTAGCAAATTCCCGCAAACTACCTTGTAGGTAAACCATGCAAACGTAAGGAAAAGCTTACTGAGCCGTGTCTATTGGCGACAAAAATTGCAGCAAGTTTACGAAGTTTTCGCCAGTTTTCAATACATTTCGAAAAGTTCCCTAAGCTTACGGTCACACTGACGTGTGAAACACGGGCGAAATACATGACCACTAGAAACAACAAGGCTGCGCCACATCCTCAGTTTCAATAGATCAGATACAATATAACAATATTCAGATTAGATACAATATAACTTTGTTGGAAATCACGGTGATGACACTAAATCAAAAGATAATTCTGAATAATCAAGGTTGGTTACAAATAGATTTGCAGTGATCTCGCCTGTTGGCGACTAGTTTTCGTCTTAATTCTTTGCACTCATTTGAACATTTTCCCTTTTTTAAATTTGAAGAAAAATCGCTATTTCAGACGAACAATTGGCGCTAAGTTGGTTACTGTTAGTGAACGTCTTTCTCAAAAAGTCGACAAAAAGTGCGGCCCAGTGACATTCATGACCAATAAGAATAAGAAAGTTTTGTCTACCTATGTATTATTAAACGAATGTCAAGTCAAGGTTGGCTAGAACAATTTTAGGTGTCTTACCTGTACCCAATGATGGACGAGAAGCGAACAGACAAAGTAACAATATTAGAAGACTTAGCGCTGACATCGCGCACGACGAATTCTGTCGGTGTTGCCTATCGCCGAAGTACGATAAAGTATACCGACCTCCCTGTTCACGGTTTATATATTTCTACCACGCCTAACCTACATAAGTTGTGTTTGCTAATTAGAGGAAGAGGGCGCGCCCCGGTGGACATAGTATGTTATATGACTACTGTGCTGTGCTAATATTTGCGATTGTGTCAAGAGACGATGGAATTTTGATAAAGATGCTGATAAGTGAGCAGCTATGCTATGATTTTTTTTGGCAACGCCTAATGAATGAGCGGAGGGATTATTGTACAGTGTCATGATCTGTCTGAAAATATTATACATAAGATTTAAAATAAACGCATAACCCCTGAGAATTTAAACACAGGTGTTATCTAAACACATTTTTATTGGCCTTTTGTGAAGGGCGTAAAAGTTACTGTGGTGGAATATCGTTATATATCATGTACTCCATTAATAGAAGTACTGTATTGTTGATACTTTACAGTCCTTATACTATTATATCAAATCTCTTTCTGGCCCAAATCATCGCAGTTGATAACCTAGCAGTTGTTACGTATAATTCCAATATTTCTGTAGGCTGAGCACAGTTTGTATAATTGCGACATCTATCTTTGCAGGTAATATAACTCAAGCAAACATACGCATACCCTCATTTTTTAAAAGAGAAATATTAGACATAATTGTGTGTTAATGATAGTGAGAGGATTTTCATATTGGGGTTTGAGTGTAAAACACCATTAGATGTCACTTAATTGCAATGTAAACTGTTGAAAGGCGAAAGGCCATGTGAACGAACCCAGCTGTGTACATGTGTAAAATAGCCCAATGTAATGACAAAACACGTGGTAAGTTTATTTAAGGTTGCAACTAATTAGGTGGTAAACATTTTCAAATCTAACTTTAGGCTGCTACAGGAAGCCATTCACTTGATTCACCCCACCCTGTGTGAAATTTGAAATCTGGTATAGCAGACAAGATGCTCTGGTGGTTAGGGTTGTTGACACAGAATCTAAAGGTTCTGGGTTCGAGTACATAGCGGGCCCCGATTTTGTGCCATTATAAAATGCACTTTACATCAATTTCTTCACTTCTTCTTCTTCTTTGTCGCATGTCAGTTTTACTTAATACTGAGGCGGGTCGTCATTGTTCGCCATGCTGCTCTGTCCGCTGCTAAAAGCTGCAACCCCTCCCATGTGCATCCCATCTCCGCAAGGTCTCTCTCAACAGTTCTTCTCCATTAAAGATGGCTTGACCTCCCCTATTTCTTTTTCCCACTGGGCACCAATTCAGTACCACCCTGGGGAGTCTGAGCCCCAGCCACGTGCCCCAGCCTTATCTAGACTGGCCTTTTTGTTGGTTTTCTGGGACTAGGACTGTCACAGTGGGGAATCGAAGGGGCAGGGCTCATTCGGCCCCGTCCAAATTTCTAATGGGCTTGGTGTACGGTCACCAAATCTGCAGGGATTGATGTACTCGTAAATTTCAAACATTCCGTTGATTTTAATATCATTATCATAATGAAATTATGACTTCACTAATGCGATTGTACCGACTAAAACCGTCCAATTAGGGTATTTCCGTTAAAAATGATGGTCCTCATTGGTGCTAACGGAATGAGAAAACGTATCGAATTTGCTGACAACAGCGAGTCATCCGTGTCAGCCCTTTTTCCTATCGCACAGTAAACAAAACCGTTAAATAAAAGGGCACCATCTGTTAATAATACGCCATTTTTACGTATTTCGGTGACATAGTGGGCCTAGAATCAATCAAAGGATAATAGAATTATTTCTACTCCTGTATCTAGTCGCAGGTGCTACGTCGAAGAGAACAGGTCAGTTACTAGTGTTGATTCTTCTCAACCTCTTCGCTAATGGTCCTGACAAGCTGCTTCTGAGTTCTTCCTCGGATAATGAGATACAAATGTTCCGAATATTATTGGAGAGCCGTAGAATGCGGTCATACTGCAGTTACAATAGTTAGCATACACTTAGAATAAACTTTGATTGTCGTTCGATATTTGTACACCTCAAATGCACCTCGAAAGTTTTGAGCATGACAAAACCATACGGAACGGCCCCAAGAATGGGCTGAAATATCTGGAACGCAGTGAGAGTTTCCAAAATGCACTACGAATCCCCAGGAATATACAAAGAATATCCATTCTGATGGCATTCCGACTGATTCCGCTTTTCGTGTGAAGGGGCCTTAAATGATAACATTTTATGATTTGTAACTGGTTGATCAAATACGACTAGGATATCTTTCATGACATGAACCGAATCTTAAGTGCGTGAAATTTAAGTGTGTTAACTTGCATTCATGTATTTGTGTGACAGTTTAAAAGACCGCAGAATCCGAGAATTCATTCTAAAAGATGCGCAATTATAAGAAGAATGCTGTTTAATATCATAGGATGGCACGTAGGCAATGTAGCTTGTAGATAAAAGGACGGAGAACATTCAGCAAATTTGACATATTTGCTCTTTGCAAATGTGAAGGATTGTAACCGGTAATACAATATACAGTAAAAAATACAGTAATCTATCAATTCTTTTGGAATACAAGTGCGTAGGTACACGTAGAATCCAGTGAAATTCTTATATAAATATAATTAGATGGAAATGAAAATGTTAGATAAGTTATGTGACATATTTACCAAGATCCTTAAAAACCACCATCTAAAGGCCTTGAAAATTGTTGAACAAATCGTACTCAAATACTACTGACGTTTGTATCCTCACACGGCCTCTAAACCTACATATATGTGTAAAACCCGTGCTGTGCTGTATCCATATATCAGAATGATATTCTCAAACACCTACACCTATGAATTCCTGTTACGAAGGTACAACATTATAGATAAATTGATATTTTTTGTAGGTCTTATGTACGAATTTTGATGTTAGCCTTTCATAATATTGTAGGATGGTATCCGTACGAAAGCAATGTCAACAATTGATAAGACTTTGGATAGGAAGAGAGAGGACTGACAAATTAGACATATTTGCTAACTCCTACGACACCATTGACCAGCACCATCTTAAGGCTTGTCAAATTGCTGAACAAATACTACTCAAATACTTCAAAAGTATGTATCGTGACGGCCGTCAAATATTACTGTGTTGCATTTGTATTCATTTTTTAAGCGAATTCAAAATTTCAAAGATACCAGAATCCATAACTACAATTGAAATACAGATGCACAAAATGTATAAGATTCGGCAGTATAAGTACAATGCCGTCTAGTGCAGAGGGTTATATAGTCGGATTTTGACTTTTTTTTTTACTTTTTTGACGTTTGCCTTTCATAAATATCATGGGAATCATTTAGATAAAGTTAGATTATGTAGAAACACCGCAGGTGGAGAAATATGCAAAAGTTACACTCCCATTCCACTAGGGCGGCAGCCTTACTGCAACCTCGCCGAGACCGAGTGATTTGACAGATTGCTAACCGAATTTCAAAGATTAAAGAAACGACTTTTTTACGCTTTGTGTTTTTGTTGTTTTTTTCAGTCATACTTTTACATTTTTCAACATGTAAAAGTTATGAAGGCAATGGTTACACAAATCTGGGACCCATGAGGACGAGCGCGATCGCCGTTGAGTGGAATTTGAATGTACTGTGTAACGTAATAAAACGTTTCGCCACAATGTCAGTTCGCTAACGTCATTTTACAACAAGGTATCTTGTTTCGCAACAAGGCCATACACCTGTACAACAAGTCCTCTTTGTAATACTGAACATTATGATTCCTGTCTTTACTTTAGTGTTCATTGCATATTAAAAGGCATTACGTGTAACTTTGTTTTATGTTTCTTCGTCATGTAGTGTAATTGCTAATTTCTTTAATATTTATTTTTGTATTTGCCATACAATAACTATACAAATCAGTGTTATTCAGCTCGTTTTCTACATGCACAAGTCGTTTCGCAACAAAGCATAAGTCATTTCGCCACATTTGAATTTTATTTCACTAAAAGAAATCAGTAAGATCAATTTGTCTCTTTACGTCCCCAATGCATATCTATGCTTACATACCATGATGAAAAGTGTACGGACAAAACTTCTTCTATTTTTATTTGTGTGTTTTTGAATGAGGAAACGCTAGGTGTGTAGGTTTACACCCATGAGCGGGATCTTGGTGTAGATCTGTGCCGGACCCTGACCGGACGGCAGGTTGACTTGCTGGATCCAGGTAGGCCAGAAGGTGCCCTTGAAGCCAACCATGGCAAACGTCCCTACGACAGATTGATAACCATAAAAAGTTGATGTTATTCACCTTGTAGTGCCTAATGACAAATTACTTGCCACTTCTATTACAGGGTATTCTTTTAGGGAATAGTTGCTAGCCCTTTCCATTTAACATTCTTGAGGCTCTTTCTTGACGACCATTTGACATCCCTTCCGAAATATGGATGCAGTCCCAACCGATTGATACCATTCCCTTGATTTGACCCGGAGCTCCCACTTAGTGACTTGTTGGACCTAAAAGCTCAATTGTGTGGCTGCTACTAGTTGATCTACAGGGACATCCCTAACCTAATAAGAATAATAACCAAAAAGTCAGTATCTTAATCAACCCAAATTGTCGTATGCAGAATGAACACCATTTAAATTAGGTCCATCTAAATAATCACAGCATTAAGGGTAACAATTAATGTTCATTATCACGGTTAAACAGCTTTTATGACAACGGATAATGGGGACATCTAACCTCCGACGTTCACATTGTCAAGTTCTTGCGCTCCAATCTGTTTCAGAGCTGACAGACATTCCTGTGTGTTCAGACTCGAAGCGTCAGCCGCTGCTACCAGGACAATAGAGCTAGATGGAGGGAAATGTTCGAAAGTGGTAAGGAATTTTTCTTACTGATATGTCTTGTATCATTAATCTTTCGTATAAGAAAGTGTTGCATGCTGTAGTATAAAACTTTAGGCACCACATTGACCTTTATCTTCGCACCCCCAAAATTTATCCGCATACCACAATCATGAGACTATATATATGGTACCATAAATTAAGCATATGTGTGTGAATTTTTGCTATAGATGCACCGTCTCCCTCTCTTTCTCCCTCTCTCTCTCTATCCTTCCCAGACACACACACGCACACACATACACACACAGACAGGCACACACATACGGACGAACAATCAACTAACTATACCTCTTTTTATGGAGGTAAAAAGCAGACATACACGAACCAAGAAATATCAGCCTTGACGTAAGGTTACGATTGATAATTGGACTATAATGATCATATTAATGCATACTTTGGAGCGATGACGTGACGTATGAAGGTTGCCATGGCCAGCTCGGCGCCAGAGTGGAACGTCATCTCATGTGTGACCGAGCCAGACACGGCATCAACGCTGATGACCAGGTGGCCATGGTGATGGTTATCAAACTGGACACCGTCTATCTGCATTGCGATAAAATAAACATTTTAGCCACATTGTTCGCGGTTGTTTTATGTTCGTGGTTTGTTTATGTTCGACGTTGTTTTATGTTCGCGGTTTTCGCTATGACTGCTTCGCCGCGAACTCAAAACCACAGGAATTTTTTTTCTGTCTTCTCCCACCTACACCACTGTCTAATCTATATATGTACTTACTGCGCATCGTGCAGTATTTGATGTGTTGAGAGCGTCTGTGAAGACACATAATACTAACAAAGCACACATTAGTTATATTTCTACAGCTCATCACACCAAAAGAGAGCATTCTGTTTCTTTGTAGCACCGTTGCTCATCAGTCGACAGTAAGTGCTTTCCGCCCGGATGTCGCCCGTAAAAGCGCAGGACGGTCCATTACTGTACAGTATGTGACTGTATACTAGCGCAATCGCGAACTCAGAACCATTGCGAACACTAAATTTTGTCCCTACCGCGGAATGAAGCCCAAGCGAATTCAAATGCATTCACACTATACATGTAGTCGGGGATACGTTCAACAGTTTTTCTATTGACGGTACCAGTATTCATGAGTATTATTAGTGAATGTCTGCTATACCTGGACAAAGGATCCGTGTCCATGTTGTATGTCCTGAGACCCGGATGATACAACCGTCACTTCAACGAACGTCTTACCCTCATCAAATACAACTGGTTCCTGCACAAGTATAAAGAACAGAATCCAAAATAATAAGGGAAAAACCATTTTATTCCCTTTTTTTCGACTTGAAAATCAGAAAACGCAGTTCGAAATTTTATGAAAATCAAGCCATATTGGATTAGAATGCAACTTTTCAAGACACTCAAGTCCTGGGAATAATGACTTGTGGGGGCGATTGCCCCGTACAAAGTCTGAATTGTCCAGTCGTGTCGTCTTGATTTCACAAAAGTGAAGGATACTTGGGGGCGATCGCCCTGCCTGTAGTCCAGGGCGATCGCCCTGTTGGTAGCTTTGGGTGGTCGCCCTGCCTGTAGTTGGGGGCGTTCGCCCTGTGAGTACTTGGGGGCGATCGCCCTGTCAGTACTCAGGGGCGATCGCCCTGCTAGTAGTTAGAGGCGATCGCCCTGACGGTAGCTCGGGGCGATCGCCCTTTCAGTACTTGGGGGCGGTCTCCCTGCTAGTAGTTGGGGGCGATCGCCCTGTCAGTACTTGGGGGCGATCGCCCTCCCTGTGGTTGGGGCATGCCAGTAGGTTTGCTCGGTCGACCTGCCAGTAGCTGGGATAAATTTTAAATATAAGTATGCAAATATAATGAACATGCAATCACACTCACACATACATACATACGCAAATTACGCACTCTTAGTCCATTGCAATTAGGTGTATTGATTGGCAAGCAAAAAGGGAAAACTATAGAACTGAAGACGTAAAACTACTGGTTACAATACAAATGGTGCAATGTATAGAGCTAGAGGGATGAACCCTTTACAGTTCATATTTAGCTTGATTATACTTGTCATGGCTAATAATCGATTGTATTCAGCAATGCCCTTGTTGCACATTTGTCAGCAAAGTATTTCAAGCTATTCGTTTGTTACTGATAGCTCTAATTACAAGTTCTAAATCTACATGGCCCTTATCAACTGATTCAAGTTCAGCTTGTGCTCGATAGTATATACAATTCGATGCACAAACGTTTGCGGTATAAACTCAGTAGTTAAACAAGAACACGAAAGAAAGAACAATCAGAGACTACTGCCAACATGTGGCATCACAACTTCACGACATCTCGGATTACACATTGTATTACAAATTACAAATATCATATGGCAGTACCCTAGCGCAATATGAATAAGCCATTGAATCTATTGTTCGTGGACAAATGTAGTCAAACCGCAGTCACATGTACTTGTCGTAATATAAAGGTTGCAATGGGAACGTTTTCGGACAGTGCTCGAGAACGGGCCGGGGCAACGGTCGCAGTGGGGAGGATTCAAGCGTGCAGGTGACGTGTTGGAGAATCTTGCTGCGCGCGGTATCGGTCAATGCAAAAGGTTTCAATACCCTTTAAACGGCATTCAAGACGGCACATCGTCAGCGACCGCACGTTTTGATCAAATGGCATCTTTGATGCGACCCACGGGAAGATCACAGTTCTCCTCTTTGTTTGACGTGGAAGTGTGACAGTTGCAAGCGCCTCCGCAGGCACATGTCCCCTCGCCATGAAGAGTCGAATCATCGATCAGTTTCTGTCTGGAATGGGCGTTGTTCTGAAAACTGAAGGGAAAAAAGGCATCTTTTGTAACTGACAATGAATTTGAACTATCCGACTTAAGCTTCGTAAGGCTAGTTTCAAAAGATGTGTAAAACTGAGCGGCTGAATTTCGGCACAACAACGATCTGTTGAGGAACGCGGGCGCTAAGACATCGGGACCATTATTGTTATGAATACATAATCACAGTCCCCTAGACGTTAAATGTGGTAATATGGTGAAATAAATGCCAATATCACGTAAAAAATATCCAGTTTTAATTCACTGACAATGCTTAGGTTGTCTTTAGGTACTTGAGTCATTGTTTATGATTCTGATGCGGAGACAATGATCCCATGAATTAGTGCGCAGTAAGTGAAGTGAAGTACTTGGTGAAAGTGAGCCGTTTTCAATGCGTGCTAATGAGGGGGCGTGAGGGCACGCGCCAACACCAGGGTGTCCGCACTTCAGTACAGCCAAGGAAATTATCGTCAATTATCTGCTACGGGTAACTCCTACGTGAAAACTGACTGGGATTATAGTTTTACAACCTTTCCGAGACAGAATCTGAGACAAACGCGGCGAGCCGCGCCAGTTCACAGAGGGGGCTTTCCCCAGAGATCGGAATAGACGAAGACAACGTATCGACTAATAACGCTTTATATTGTCTAGTTGTTATGTATATGTATATTCCGCAATGAAAACTGTGCTTAAAAAACACTTCTTGTGCCAGGTTTTCTTTTTTGCAACTTAGAATCTTTACCGATCGTATTGCCTTGGATTCTTCGCGGTGGCCAATGAAACTCCTCTACCAGCTCAACTCCGTCCCCAATTTTACCTGGTCTTCACACAGACCCGACGGTGCCTTAGAAATAGAATCAAAGCTGGCAAGGTACTTAGTATAGCGGCACCAGGTGCCCGTTTGACTCCCTTTGGCCGGCTATCCTCATTTGCCAGCTTTGATACTATCTCTTTAGGCACCGTAGGGTCTGCTTGGAGACTAAATCTTACCCACGCTTGCGCTTGTCACTTTAGACGGACAGAAATCGGCGTATAAACATGTAGACAGAACTTGAACTTCGCGGTGGTCAATCTTCCGACTAAACTTCTTCCCCAAGCTTGTGATACTATCTGAAGCCACCATAAGATCGGCTCGGAAATTAGCGCTGTCTATGGTTCTGGCATGACAGGTGTGACGGCACGCACCAACACCAGGGTTTCCGCACTTCGCTACTCTCTAAGCAGAGGTTAGGCTCATTTTTTAAAACGTTTTTAGTCATTTTTATGGGGCTCTCTATTTTGTATTGTATCCTGTTTTGATTAAAAATCAATAGGGGTTTATGGTTAACAATTTCAGTCAGTCAGT
>NC_049983.1:572105-575858 GCF_000003815.2 Branchiostoma floridae
ACCCTTCCAATTGTGTGCTGGTAAGGGACGACGTGAGTTCGACCATGGGAACAGGTAATGTTTTAGGATGACTTTTTGAGTAGATTGTGTACACACGTCATCACAACTGCCGGCGAACACGTTTCCATAATTAATTGTGGGTCATTCTTTAGTAATTTGCCCTGTTGCAAAAGTAGCTTTTTTATATGAAAGAATGGTCCATAAAAAGTGATCAAATTTCTGTATTCAAGGGGTCGCAAGACTTCAAACATTTTGTGTACCTTCCTAAATGTCACTCTACCACTTTCGTTAGCTTAGCGACCCTACCCTTACTGGCCTTTATTGTGAAATTGTGTCCGACGTCGGTCACAAAACCTGTTTTGGCGCCGCCATTTTACGTTCGTCTTCTGCCAACATCTTATACTTTAGTGCCCATATTTCCCTATCACCTGGATGGCAATATAACCCCTTATCCGGTATGACAGATAAAACCGCGTCCTGTATTAACCACACAGCCTGATTATACATAGATACGTAGATAAGATCAACACGACAGGGGTGAGGACCAGGACCACTTGTGGCTATCAGGAGGATGACCTTAGGGTCAATAGCTTTACACAGCTTGCGTTTTCTCAAGGGCTTGCCTTATGAGAAATCACTTAGCTTCTTCTCAGTCATCTATGGGTATCTGTCTGTGTACCTGTAACGTCTTTAAGGTTTGTTCATAGTTGTGCCCATATTCAAGTCCATACCAGTGAGTTACATATTTGTAAGAGGAGAAAGGTCCCCAATTTGTTATTAGGAATTGCTACCAAGAGTCTACAAAAATGTATGACGGAGGAGAAAGGAGTGGGGACACGGCCCATCTCCCGCACACATAAGGACTGCTTACTTACTGGAGAGCCACAGACACGTGTCCGCTCTCTGCCATGACCCATGACTCACACAGTCACAAATCTGATCTCTCACCACTCCCCTACTAGCAAGCCCGTCCCTACTATGTACCAGACGCACTATGTATCCAATTCCATAAGCATCACAAGTGATATTCTATAAACTGAAAAAAACAACTTTTTCCCTTAAACATCAAAGGTTATCAAATATGCGTGGATATTGGTGCGAACCAACTTACTAGTCAAAGGGGGTATTTTACATCTATCTCTTCAAATTTAACACTTACACGGTGATTTAGACACAGTTTTCTAGACAATCATTATGTAAATTTGCAGGCTTCACACTTTGAACAGTGACAGGCGATGTGAAAACAGTAACCTCGCCCTAACCTAACGAAAACAACACATCAAAAGTAGAAACAAAGTGATGTAAAACAATTTGGTAATTTCGCCCTTGCTTGCGTGCGAATTATTTTGTCAGATAAAAAGTCTTCGAATTCACAAGGGTGGATCAAAGTTTAAAACAACTTTTTTTCCCGCACAAGTTTGAATTTGCCCTAAGGGTGAGGAGGTCAATGTTCCTAAGCACAGTCTAACTGAATTATCTGTCCGGATTTTGGCCTGGCAAGCTGAATTGCACCCTCTGTTTGAACGCCTGTGGTGTATCCATATCAGCAGGATCATCGATCCCAAAAATAGCTACTCTCCAAGCAGAGGTTAGGTTCCGGCTGTTTTGTTTTTGTAGTCGTTTTTTATTGGGGTTGTTAGGTTTTGACAATACAAGATACAAGAAAGCCCGATAAAAACGACTAAAAAAAAGTTAAAAAAAAAAAAAAACAGTCGGAGCCTAACCTCTGCTTGGAGGGTAAGAAATGGCTACGCTGGAGTATTCTTCAAGCAGATGTTCGGCCCCAGCTGTTTTTGACTAGCCTGGATTACTGTACACTCCAACTTCTGAGCTCTAGGGCCAACAAGCACACACGGAAATTCTACAGCCGGCCCCGAGCTACACCCTGATACGGAAGTCGGGCCTGGGTCTGGTATCCAATCCAGGCTGTTAAGGCGTTTTGTAGAGCTTTCCATTTTGTTAAGTTTTCTTTATGTCCGATCATATATTTTTGAGATCGGGCTGGGGTGTGGTATCCAGGCTAATTTTTTAGGGGTAGCGAGTGTAAGGAGCCCCGGTAGAATACGGACGTTACCCAGGCTATTCTGCGCCGTCTTTAATGGCTCAATTTACGAAATATTTATGTAGATGCGTTTAATGCATGTAATGCGTTTTAATACAACATGACTTACATAATATTACTAAGGTTGCCTTTAATGGTTCATATATAGCAGCTCACCTTCACGACGATCGTGATCTCCAGTGTTTTTCCTTTTCGTGGGTGTATCTTGCTGAATGGTCCAAACGCGTCCAGATCATATTATACTTGTCACGAAACTGATCAGCCGTCACACATCCACGAAAGCTTCTGGCAGAAAAGGATCTCATCCACAAGGAATCTCTTGACTTTGACGAAGTACTCGTCCGCATACTGGTCATGATGGCGTTTTCCAGCCTTGGAAAATAACACTTCGTCAATATCTACTCCAGAGGTTAACTGGAGTTCACCAACTAACTCTACGTAATAGATTCCATTGTAAGGATGGCTTTTTCCAGAATAATTTTACATCACATACAGAAAGACATTCTTACAACAAATACATACAAGTAATTACGAAGCACGATTTGAAAGAAAATAGCTTAAAAACGCATACTTACTTGTATTGCGACTGTATCGTCTTTGGTCGACTTGTCTACTTGCACAACAACTCATACGATAGTCAATGCCAGCAATGTTAGCCTTAACCTCGCCATCTTCAACTTCAAACCACCACTGTCGGTCTGTGCAGTTGTGTAGGCGCGGCTTCGCCATCGAAGTTGGTGCACTCTGACGAAAGGCTATGTACTTGGAAACTTCGAACGAAAACTTTCTGGTATGTATTGACGAGCACTAGGCAGCACGCATCTGGATATGTGGACCGCGAACGCAGCTCCGCTTGGAGTGAGTCACAGCCTTATCTCTCCCATCTACCGTGGCCGATATCAACAATGTGCAACACACTTACTTTTCTGCTCAAGACACTTACTTTTCTGCTCAAGATACTTACTTTTCTGCTCAAGACACTTACTTTTCTGCTCAACACACTTACTTTTCTGCTCAACACACTTACTTTTCTGCTCAACACACTTACTTTTTTTCTGCTGGAGACACTTACTCTTCTGCGCTGCACTTACTCTTCTGCGCTGCACTTACTTACTTTTCTGCGCGAGCCACTTACTCTTCTGCGCTGCACTTACTTACTTTACCTGTGGTGCGCCCCCCTCCCTTTATCAATGGATGGTCCCCGAATCAGGCCAAAGGTCAAAAAGACCGCAAAAAATGTAGGAGGATTGACCGCATGTCAATCCTAAATTATCCTCCTTCGGATGACCTATGAAATGACCTCTACCTTGGCGCGTTTTTTTATTCAACTTAATTTTTTTGTGTCTTTAGTATAGCATTTTGACAATGCAGATCGATAACGACAAGTCTCGATTTGATCATCACAACAACGCGTTTTGTTGCCATCACAACGTATTGTCAGAAAACAAATTCTGCAGCACGTGTCTCTGTCGCGCAGCTTTAAACTTTTATTTACCAGGGTTTACCTAAACCAGGCAGAGGCTCTTAACTCCTCTGTAGATAGGAGTAAGAAGGCAGGTAGGCCTTGGTAGCTCCTCTGTCCAGAATTCGGCGCCTGTTTAGTAATAAGTAGCCAAGTTGCCGAACGTAATGTTTTGGTGGGAGCACTGAATTTTACTGACCAACCAGTGGCGTCTCTAAAACTCTGGTAT
>NC_049983.1:575958-586895 GCF_000003815.2 Branchiostoma floridae
CCGGGTCAACGCTCTATCCACTACGCTACGTCAAACATACACGATGAAGGCTGTATTATTAGGTATCCAAATGTAGGGCATAACTTGAATACGTCCGTTCATTCCAAGATTCAAAGATTCCGATGTCATAATGGCTACATTTGGTGTATTATGTCACACATCATGGGTAAGGGTGACTTTACACTGTGTTGTTGTGTTGTGCGTCTCAAAGTCTCAAAGTATTAAAATAAAAGTTTCTGTTGCAAAGTAAACACACTGAGTTTCACCCCAAACATGCATAATTAGCCCAGGAGGAGGGTGGCACGGGTAGGATCTGTCATTTTTCTTGACAACACACAACTTATCCCACTTCCACACATCTGATTTGCTAATATTTACTAACATTGTCTTGATCTGTCCACTTCGTCCAAAGTTAGTCCGATCCGGGTAGTAAAATTCAGTGCTCCCACCAAAACATTACGTGCGGCAACTTGGCTATTTATTACTAAACAGACGCCGAATTCTGGACAGAGGAGCTACCAAGGCCTACCTGCCTTCTTACTCCTATCTACAGAGGAGTTAAGAGCCTCTGCCTGGTTTAGGTAAACCCTGGTAAATAAAAGTTTAAAGCTGCGCGACAGAAACACGTGCTGCAGAATTTGTTTTCTGACAATACGTTGTGATGGCAACAAAACGCGATGTTGTGATGATCAAATCGAGACTTGTCGTTATCGATCTGCATTGTCAAAATGCTATACTAAAGACACAAAAAATTAAGTTGAATCCAAAAAAACGCGCCAAGGTAGAGGTCATTTCATAGGGTCATCCGAAGGAGGATAATTTAGGATTGACATGCGGTCAATCCTACATTTTATGCGGTCTTTTTGACCTTTGGCCTGATTTAGGGACCATCCATTGATAAAGGGAGGGGTGCGCACCACAGGAAAAGTAAGTAAGTGCAGCGCAGAAGAGTAAGTGGCTCGCGCAGAAAAGTAAGTAAGTGCAGCGCAGAAGAGTAAGTGGCTCGCGCAGAAAAGTAAGTGTCTCCAGCAGAAAAAAGTAAGTGTGTTGAGCAGAAAAGTAAGTGTGTTGAGCAGAAAAGTAAGTGTGTTGAGCAGAAAAGTAAGTGTCTTGAGCAGAAAAGTAAGTGTCTTGAGCAGAAAAGTAAGTGTGTTGCACATTGTTGATATCGGCCACGGTACCCATCGGTCCGTCAGGTCCGTGTGTACCGGCTGGTGATATCATTGTGCGGAGACACGGCTAATTAACACGAGGGCGATATCCGTCATACCAAGGAGCTTTTATCCTTGGTCATACACGAGTTTCCGGGAAGCTGTCATTACTACAGCGACATTCTATACGACTATAAATCCTTTATCGGTTCTTTTTGCTCTTTTGTTGTAACAAAAACCCTTTCCGCTCTTCATGAGCAGACATGCTAATTTGCATCAAAGAATACTCTCCAAGCAGAGATTAGGCTTCGGTTGTTTTTTGACGTCTTTGCTACTTGAAGGCATTGCTATTTCTTGTCATTGCCTGAGAGGACTCAGAGTGGGTACCTCCACCAATTTATCAGCCATTTTGTACATCACGTCCGGATTTTCCCACACTGTCTTCAAGTTAAGTGACATCCATTGCACTATTTTCATTTTGGTGATAGAACTCTAGTGGTGGATAGTATTTCGAAAACCTCCAAGTTCAAAGGCTAATAAATGGGCCTCTGTGTTGTTCGACATGTTAAAATACGGAAATAATGAAATGTTCGGCGGATGTTTTGTTTTTCTTCGAGTTTTTGCTACTATCAGCAGGTAATTACGTGCAAGCTGGCCAAGCCTGGATGCCGGATAGGGCCGGGACCTATACAGACTAGTTCCTCGGTTCTAATACCAAAATGCCCCCACCGGTATTCTACAAGAGGCCCCTTCATTTACCGTGCACGATATACATTATTGTGTGCGGGCGGGGTCTGGCATCCAGGCTCCGTGAAATCGGCCGGCGCCACGGTGTTATGTGTCATGTGTTGTGACTAAGTCCGCCTTCCCATCATGCCAGCGAGTTGATTTTGACAGCCCGAGATTCATCAGATTGTCATTCACGCGCGATGTATTTTCTGTCGTTCTACCTATTTGTGTTTGCTAGTGCTCTTATCAAGCTAAGTTAAAGAACATAATCACGTCACTGCAAACGGGGTGAACGTTACAACTTTCCTCCCAGTACCACCATCTGCGTCATTCTACACAGGAGGCCATCAGGAGTTTTGACCCGCCGAATGATCCGTACACAGGACTACCCCGTGGAGTTTTCTTGTACGGAGCCCACACTGTGTACGGAGCCGGAGATAAGCGCATTGCCGTAGCATTCTACACTGTTTACGATCTCACACGGACATGTTTTGGGAGTTGTTGCTGTCTGCCTGGCGTTTTATCTCCCGTTGTACTGTCATACTTTTCTCCTTGACTCTACCAAGTTTCCCTTGCCACCATGCTAAACTTCAAGCACAAGAGGGACCGCACGTGATCGATGTTCTTCCACCCAGCGGACCGGCGTTTCAAATTAAGGCTACTGAACTAGACCCAGTCGACAAAATTTATGAAAAAATATTGGATGTCACAAGAATGACGAAGACTTCGTTCAAAATATTCACCCCCGGCAAAAAAGGTACGTTTGCTGTTTACTGTTAATTTTCGTTGTAATGTGAATGTGAATGAAATATAATTCGAGAAGATGGAGTGAGAAAACCCTACTTTGGATGTGTGATATTTCGATATATATATTCATATATTCATTGAAGTCGGGGAGATCCTACGATGACATAAGGTAGCATCAAAACTGGCCAAGGAGTTAAGTCTGCCAAGGGGTGTACCTACGTGGCAAATGCACGCCCCTTTTGCAGGCTAAACTTCTTGGCCAGTTTTGATACTATATTATGCCATCGTAGGATCTGCTTGGAGATTTTGATATTACTGAGATCGGGTGAGGGTCTGGTATCCAGGCCCGAGTTGTCTTCCGTCCTCAACAGTATTTATCTTAGCACAACGAGGGCAATTAATACGCAATAATAAGGGTGGAAACCAGGCTATGGTTTCTCGAGAAACAAATGAGATTATATGATTTGTCCCACTCCGAGAGTTGGCACACTAGCCGCGCGCTGAGCTTTTCAGCCGTCGTCTAATGGACGGGCGATATATACCAGACCGGCGGGGGGTTACCGCAGGGGGTTAAGATTTTCTTATGGGGCATGTTGGCCCCGGAGCCAAGGAGCAGGCCTGTGTAGGCCTTGGAAACAGTCTGGCATCCTGGCGAAAGAAATTGTGAGTTAATGAATGAATAATTCAGTGGGAAAATACATGCATAGTGAACACAATAGTTTCATTCCCGATCATTGAATGTCCACGGGGGACAGAAATAGGGGTTGAACTGAGTTATTTCCTGGCGGAGTGGTTCAATCCCTATGTTCTAAATCCCAGGAAACTCAATGTGAATGGTTCCTGTATTGAATGCATGTTCCAACACAACAAGGCAGCGGGGAGGTATAGCGATGGTTGGCAAATGCACACCCTTTGACCGGCTATACTTCTTGCCTAGTCTGTGTAACCAAGGAGGTTGAAACTGTTTCAACCTCCTTGGTGTAACACAAACTCCGCTGTCCAGGGCTCTAACTGGCCCCTCCCCGCGGGGGCCGGCAGATGTTTGGAGGGCTGCTATAAGCGAGATTTAATCAGGCTACTTCTTGGCCAGTTTTGCACCGTAGGATCTGCTTGGAGATTATCATTTTCATTGGATTTCCTGGGACTTCGTATAAACATGGGGACTTCCCTTCCGAACATAAGGCGGTCAAAAGGTTTTTCAGGATGTGACTCACTACGCAAGGTTGTGCCTTCTCAAAACTCTGTTTTTAAACTATTTGCGCATGCAACAGTGTGAATGAAATTAATGTGATGGCATGATTTAATTTTTTTTACTTAGTATTAGTATTATTAAAATCAAACTATACTTCAAACTACGAACAAAATCTTCATTCTAAAATTCTGAGTTTTCTCATGACAGATTTTTGAATAAATTATCGGTGTCAACTTGACAGATTTTCGTGCCCCAGGTATTCTAAGTATGCACATAACGAAAAAATGTGATTCGTTGTATGCAGAATTCCGGCACCCCTTTATTGTGTTATATTTATTTATTTATTCAGGGTATTATTGTGTTAATTGGTTACGATTATCGGGAAACGAAAGAACACTTTTAGAGGACGCATAAAACTTTTGAACGTTGGCTTTCTGTAGCACTGTTACCAACCTGCAAGCTATGCCTGAATACTATTTCACTTCATTTTTATATGAATTTTTTTCAGGTTCGTCATCCTTGTCAGGGAGGATCTAGAAGTAAGACCACAGCGACCAAACCAACATTCAAGGTATTCAGAGCTTCTTACAATTTCATGCATGTAGAGCTCACAGTTGTCTTGTGAGACAACCTACCACAGACTAGTCTGTGTAACGCAAACTCCGCTATACGGAGCTTGTAGCCTCCTCCGCGCGGCAATGTACGACGGGCCTGAGAAGCGCGATTAAATCAGGGTAACCGCAGACTTGCAGCGGCTACCAAAATAGATGCCACGGGGGTCCTTTCTCTATAGACTATTGTGTTGTGATTACCTCCTGGTTTTTTCAATCAAACTTTTAAAGTGAGTCTTATTTTGGGCCTCAAATTGAGGCTGCACAGTCAAATCCAGTGGGATTGAGTCGCACGACCCTCTCTTCCAAGAAAGTCTTTGTAAAGCAAAGTCCGTGGGTATAACGGGTAATAGCATGCAGGTTGGGCGTCGCGAATATTTAGGAACACTGCATATTTTGGCATGAAGGACATCGCTCTACTATAAAACTCGGTTTTCCACGAACCCATAGGCCCTCTCGCTTATTACATCAAATCGCTGAACAAAGGATAACACCTCTTTGATATTTGTCGCATAACAGTTACAGACTAATTGCGGCTGCACGTCTGGGGCTGTCTGAGTCAACTAACATTTAGTGACAGGACGATCATCATAACAGCTTCCATACACTTTACAAAACCGTACATTTTCGCCCCTCTTAGAAAAAACATATCAATCGGAAACGTATTGAATGGACACGCACTACTAGTTCTAGTAGTTGTCGGCGCAAGGTCTCATGACGTTTGCGACACATCCTGCGTCTTCCACCGACAGCTTACGTTTGAATCTTCATACTAATCGACATAAGCACTTTTAACCGAAAGATGACGTCGCAGCCTCACCCTATCACTTCCAGCAAGGGCGTTTTATACGTCCTTGCTTCCAGCAATGATTGCTTCCACTAGAACATTGCGTGGCAATCGCCACACGCAAAGCACGCCACCCTGATCTTCATGTCTCCAAATCGGCCGCGTGCGGCGATGTTTATTTGTCGCACAGCTTGGAATGGTTAGGGCGTCTCCACGAAAACATGCAAAATTTGGCATTCGTAAGCCTATTTTTGAAATTGAATATGCCATATCTAACTTAAGTAAGCTTACTGAAATGCAGTTTCATGTCACGAAATTCATCTTGCTTTGGACGGAGCTGGTGAATTTTTCCCTTCCCAGCAAGTAAATTTCCGTTCCTCCTGGGACGGAGGGACTGGTCCTAGAGACAGCCCTGATTCTGAGGCAGGGTGGCGGCCACCCTGTCTTATTCCCTCTCGCAGCGGAATTCCAAAAGAAACAGGGAGTCAACATCCTACCTATTTTTACAACAGTGCCTGACCAAACCGTGATGAGGGATGCTTCACAAATAGTTTGACCAAAAACTGATCGAAAGTAACCAGTCAGTAATAAGATAGTACCAATAAACAACGAGCAGCGACTGTCTTTGTTTAGGCCCCCTTTCCACTAGACGGCGAACGGGCTGCGCTCTCACTGCGACCTAAGTAGGATATGTGTAACCTTCCAATTAGTCAATCAATCAAGTTTTATTTTTGTACACATGAACAATTGATTAGACTGACTGGCAATTGTTAACCATAAACCCCTATTGATTTTTAATCAATACAAGACGCATTACAAAATAGAAAGCCCCATAACAACAACTAAAAAATTGAAAAAAAAAATAACAACCGGAGCCTAACCTCTGCTTAGAGAATAGTGAAGTGCGGGTACCCTGGTGTTGGCGCGTGCCGACACGCCCGTCATGCCAGAACGATAGACAGCGCTAATCTCCAAGCAGATCTTATGGGGGCATGAGATAGCATCATAAGGCTGGGGAAGAAGTTTAGTCGGCAGAGGAGTTTCATTGGCGACCGCGAAGTTCAAGAATCCAAGTGAATAAGATTAGTAAAGATGACAAGTTGCAAACAAGAAAACCTGACACAAAATATACATTTACATAACAACTAGACAATATAAGGCGTTATTTGTGCGCAACTCAATGACCTAGTCGATACGTTGTCTTCGTCTATTCTAGTGATCTCTGGGGAAAGCCCCTACTGTGAACTGGCGCGGCTCGCCGCGTTTGTCCCAAATTCTGGCTCGGAAAGGTTGTAAAACTATCATCCCAGCCAGTTTTCACGTAGGAGTAACCCGTTGCTGTCAATGGACGATAATTTCCTTGGCCGTTCTGAAGTGCGGAC
Source organism: Branchiostoma floridae (assembly GCF_000003815.2). NCBI lineage: Eukaryota > Metazoa > Chordata > Leptocardii > Amphioxiformes > Branchiostomatidae > Branchiostoma > Branchiostoma floridae. The sequence continues at coordinate 582,558 of NC_049983.1, forward strand.
CCCGTGGTGTAGGCGCGTGCCCTCACGCCCCCCTCATTAAGCCTGCTTTACAATTCATACGGACGCCGGCCGAATTTGTAGCTCGGTCAGAGTTCGCCGAATCTCAACATCGCCCGAGTATCGGCTGCATTTTTCGCTGAAAATCTGACCCCTTTACAAATTTACGGAGCCCGTCAGACGTCCGTCCTACACAACTGATTATAATTTGTTAATGAGATTGTACTATGTCTTGAACATGGACGAAGTCAGCACTAACTTACCTTGCAAAAAGCCAATATTTGTGTAAGATTTAATTTCTGAGTTGCGGGATATATGTAGGACATGAGTGGAGTGGACAGGCACACTGAAAACAATAATGTTAACAGGAATGTTGTGATACACCAATCCTAAAACTACCACAAGAGCCACAAGATGAACAGACCAGTCTTATTGACGATGATGCAATAATTTTGACAAAGCTGAAATCGGGCGAATCTCGGGCGAACCATGAGCGAACCTTGAGCGAAGGCCGGCAAAGGCCGTCCAACTTTCAGACAGGAAGCCTTCAGACATGAAGAATATATGATCTCACACATACAAACCTACAGCAAAAAAAATGAATTGGAAGTACTGTCTTGGTGTCCAATTGCCTTGTATTTTATAAAAGGCACGCAGCTTTCTTAGAAACGTTCGTACAGTAGTCTTCATTTGTCTTATATTTCGGACCAAACTGTTTAGTACCTGTTCAACACAGGTGTCAAATTGATTTGGTGACAGTTAAAATTCTGCCGGAGCCCTCCCAAGCTCCCAGCGACACCAGCACAACGATCGCCCAGAAACTCTGCGCTCGCCCAAAGCCCGCCAAACTTGTTAAAAGTCGGACGGAATATCATCCTATTATTGCAGGAAGCCCGGACGAGTCTGGCGCGAGTCCGAAAAAAGAGAGTCAAAAACCGTCGGGTTGCCGCCCGAGTATTGGCCAAGTCTTGCTAATTGTCCATTGCTCGGACAAGCTCCGGTCGAGCTACAGGCAACCCATTGACAAGCTCTACGAACTCAACGCTCGCCGCCGAGGCCTTGCTGAAATTAAGCACAGCTGCAAGTGCCCCGCAAACGCCGGCCGAGCTGCTAAAAATCGGTCGAGGCCCGCATAATCGCCAAAACGCTGGTCATACTCCGGCCGAAAATGTCCATTTGGAGCTCGCCAACAACTCGGCCGAGCTAAATTCTTGATTTGTAAAGGGGGCTTTAGCACGTATTGAAAACGGCTCACTTTCACCAAATACTTCATTTCACTTACTGCGAACTAATTCATGGGGTCATTGTGTCCACATCAGGATCATAAACAATGACTCAAGTACCTAAAAACAACCTAAGCCTTGTCAGAGAATTAAACTGGATATTATATTTTGCGTGATATTGGCATGGTCCCGATATCTTAGTCCCACAAGCAAGCGCCCACGTTCCTCAACAGATCGTTGTTGTGCCGAAGTTCAGCCGCTCAGTTTCGCACATCCTTTGAAACTATAGCTAGCCTTACCCAACTTAAGTCGGATAGTTCAAATTCATTGCCATTTACAAAAGATACCTTTCATCCCTTTTCCATACATCATATCGCCTACCTGCTTCCTTATATGCATTTTAGTTTATAATGCATTATGTTGCAATGACTTTGTGTACATGAGCTACGTATATGTGTGTAATTGAGTGATCACTGCAACTGTTTCCAAAGTTTTCAGTCGTAGGTAGCTAGTGTATAAGCGCTAAATCCTAAATCCGTTGTAACTTTAATTTTCAGAACAACTGGTGATTCGACTCTTCATGGCGAGGAGACACGTGACTGCGGAGGCGCTTGCAACTGTCACAATTTCACGTCAAACAAAGAGGAGAACTGTGATCTTCCAGTGGGTCGCATCAAAGATGCTATTCGATCAAAACGTGCGGTCGCTGACGATGTGCCGTCTTGAGTGCCGTTCAAAAGGAATTGGAACCTTTTGCATGGACCGAGACCCCGCGCAGCAAGATTCTCCAACACGTCACCTGCACGCTTGAATCCTCCCCACTGCGACCGATGCCCCGTTCTCGCGCACTGTCTAAACCGTCCCCATTGCAACCTTTATATTACGACAAGTACATGTGACTGCGGTTTGACTACATTTTCCCACGAACAATAGATTCAATGGCTTAATCATATTGTGCTAGGGTACTGTCATATGATATTTGTAACACCATAATTCTTGAAATGTGTAGTCTCAGATGTCGTGAAGTTGTGATGCCACATGTTGCCAGTAGTCTCTGATTGTTCTTTCTCTCGTGTTCATGTTTGACCACTGAGTTTATATAATAGATACAAGTATAATCAAGCTAAATATGAACTCCAAAGGGTCCATCCCTCTGTACATTGCATAATTTGTATTGTAACCAGTATTTTTATGTGTTCAGTTGTATAGTTTTGCCCTTTTCCTTACCAATCAATACACCTAATTGAAATGGACTAAGAGTGCGTACTTTGCGTATGTATGTGTTTGTGATTGCTGATTATATTTACATATTTATATTTATATTTTTTCATTCATCCCAGCTACTGACAGGACGACCGAGCAAACCTACTGGCATGCCCCAACTACTGGCAGGGCGATCGCCCCCAAGTACTAGCAGGGCGATCGCCCAAAACTACCAACAGGGCGATCGCCTCCAACTACTAGCAGGGCGATCGCCCCCAACTACCAGCAGGGCGATCGCCCTCAAGTACTGACAGGGCGATCGCCCCAAATTACAGGCAGGGCGACCACCCAAAGCTACCAACAGGGCGATCGCCCCGGAATACAGGCAGGGCGATCGCCCCCAAGTATCCTTCACTTTTGTGAAATCAAGACGACACGACTGGACAATTCAGACTTTGTACGGGGCAATCGCCCCCACAAGTCATTATTTCCAGGACTTGAGTGTCTTGAAAAGTTGCATTCTAATCCAATATGGCTTGATTTTCATAAAATTTCGCACTGCGTTTTCTGATTTTCATGTCGAAAAAAAGGGAATAAAATAGATTTTCCTTTATTATTTTGGATTCTGTTAAAGGGATATGCATTATCTTACTGTTATTATTACATTCCACTTACTGTTGATTACATAAAGTTGAACCAGATACACTCAAAGCTTTTGATTTCTTTAAGCCAGTATGGCCCACCTCAGTTTTATAATACTTCGTTTTATTAAGGCTTTGTAAAATATTCATCATAACATGTAACATACATACACGATATGTGACAAAGTATATCTGTACAATCTACATGGACAAATGTGTATAGTAGGACATAATCTATTATCACTTTAGATAAAAGGACGCTTGGACAAGCCTATTCTGCTTCTGCCACGGGATTCTTTCTCATGGAAAAAAATCACACTGCCAGGTTCTTGCTTCCTTTGTCCATTTGTTCCAAATGTACATATGCCGTAGTTACGTGAATGTAGGTTAAGAATTTCAGTTTGAATAATTCACTGTCTTGCATACTCACCGGAGCACCACATCCAGTACAGTCGTTGACCATACTCATGAAGCTCGGGCTGGGGAGAGTCTCTGTCGGCGTCAGGCTGTACTTGGGATAAGCTGCTGCCGTACAGTCGCTGACCGCGTCACTTGTCACGGTAGCCGAGATGATGATCCTCTCACAGCCCATGTGTGAACAGTAGTTATGGCCTTCTCTGTCGTAGTTAGCGCGGACTTTCAGGAACAACAGACTGTACAAAGATGAACGGCATACTGGTGGTATACGTTTGAAACATTACACTCCAGGCAGAAAATCTAATACAGTTCATTTTTTTCTTGCTGCTGCAGCGCCGCCTACATCGGCTTTAACCCTATTCAGACCGGGCTTTTTTGGTCATCTCTGGACCGGGGGGGGGGGGGGGGGCTTTTGAGGCCCTCCACTTCTAAGTCCTCTAACTCTAAAACGACGTGCTGTAAGGTCACCAAATTTTCAGGACATTATTTCGACATAATATCTGACAAGTATGTGATGTTTGACGTTACGTTAACGTAAGATGACGTCATTATGACGTCATCAATTTGATTACATTGGCCAAACCCATGAAAAATGGGTATTCTCAGAAAACTTCAAGTTAGGCTGCAAAAATGTAACAAGTGCAGATAACAGAATAGTAATGTTTATTACGACTTGCGTTGCCAATAGCAACATCAATGACGTCAATATGACGTCATAAAATGACGTCATGCACATCTAAGATACGAGTTGGGCTCCGCCATATTATATCCACCACCTTGAATCTTTAAAAATACTTTTTTTGCAACAAATAATCACAAAGGGCAATTGATATAGACTAAATTCATTCATTTAGATG
>NC_049983.1:587202-625323 GCF_000003815.2 Branchiostoma floridae
GTCAAACTTCGTAAAATTGTTGTCAACAATATTTTAGGAAAACTCATGAAATTTGGTGGCTCTAGCGTAAGCCGTTCTGGCGTTATAGGACATCGAAGTTAGCGCGGGCCTCAAAAGCCCCCCCCCCCCCCCCCCCCCCGGTCTGAATAGGGTTAAGTAGCACCAAGAAGTAGTTTCATGTCATTCCACCCTGACGATGGTGTCTGATAGACGTCAAAACGTTGGAAGTAAGTACTCCCTGGCTGTGCCTAAAGAACCTTTCCACATGAGTTCATTTTAACAGTTACCGTAACGCTTTCAGTACGATGAGCATCTCATCAAAGTAAATGCAACAAGCTTGCCAGACTTGAAACGTTTTATCACCGACAATTACAAAGACTGTATTGCATTTTATGCATCGTTTGGGTACCTGCATCAAGTTAAATAGCAAGAGAATAAAAGGAAAATATGCTTTGCTTTATCTAAGGCTCTCTCCTCTTACCCTGTGCTTTCCTCGAAGTAGTAGAGTTTGCCATCACCACTATCAATCTCAGCAAGGCTTGAGACAGGACTGACGTCCTCTTCGTGCACGACGGTGTCTGGGACACGCGTCTGCAATTGGTACTTCACCTGGAAGGTGGTTCCTGGCGGGTAACAGAAGCCCACTCGGACCCAGTCGCCACTGCAATAAAATATCTAATACACTTAGCAAGCTTAACGGTTCCGAATACGCGAGTGCAGCGACAGGAATTATGGGTAATATGTCAAAGTTGAAGGCCCCTGAGACATACTCAAAATTAACGTTTCGACATTGTTATGCAATGCGAGAAAATGGTCGAGACGAAAACTGTTTACAAGTCAGGGTCCCTCACGTTTGACATGTTACCTGTCGCCGCACACACACACACACACACACACACACACACACACATATATATATATATATATATATGTACTCGGAACCATGAACGTGCTCATTCTCATGAAGGATCATATGTCCTCTACTACAGTTAAAAATTATCCAACGTAGTCATATGACCTGGTCGGAAATGTGACGTCGAAAGCTGGTCTTATGTGTTTGCATTTTCTGTCGTGGAAATTGGAAACAAAAAGGCGAACCAACCTGTCAAAGTTTATAGGGTAGACGGTTATTTCCTCTGGAGCCTTTCCATCCCAATGGACGGTGTAGGACTTGTCTAGCATCACTACGGGCATGTAGTACTTTGTCTGCCCTGGAGTTTTCAGAGTAACTGGTGTATCCGGATACTCGTCACGGTACATCGACATCTTGTTCCTCTGATGGTTGGGATTGATGAACAACTGTGGAGAAGAATACGTTTGTAAGTGGCTGTATTCTCCCCATACTGCCAGAATATATCTGTCTTTGAGTGACAGATATTGAAGAGTACAAACTACATAATACCAGCTACCGGACATATTTATTTAGGGTCTAGGCCAAACGCCCTGTAACATTGGAGTCAAAGCACCACCAACTGACAAAGGGTCAAGACATTTTAGTGAAGTGGTGATGGTGTTGTGTTGTGAACTGCTGGGCCCGGGTTAGATTCTCGGGAGCCAGGAGACTGTTTCTGTTGTTTTAACCGTACGCTTATGCCACGTCGGCGTAACATTTTAAATGTCTTTTGTACCAACCGATGCGTATTCTCCACGACAGACGTAACCGATCCAATCCGGTTTCTCCACACAGCCGGGGTTCCTGACCAGGTAGTTGTCCGGCCCGACTATGTAGCTGTCCGGGTAGCCGGTGAGGCTCCCGTCCAGGTCGTGCAGAATGTTAGTCTTGTCTCCGTCTCTGTTGTGATTACCAAAGCCTGATATGCCTGCCGCGCCCAAGAACATGCGACTTTGAACCTGATGAGGAAATTAGACGAATGAAAACATCTTTATCATACAAATATTAAGCAATTCTTTATCAAGGAAAAGGGCCTTAGTTCCACATAAACGGTCTAGTCTACCGAGCAATATATTTCATTAGGTGTGTTCTTCAACATCTTGTTTTTCGACTTTTTAATTGATATTTATATTTTACAACATCAAATCGGCATTTTTTTTGCTAATTTTGCACCTGCTTCGTACGATTTATTGTATGGCTCCAAACGTTTGTGGAAACGAATAGACTTGATAAATGTACTTATTCCATATGTATAATCAGATCCATTTAACATTATAGTACATGCCATTAACTGTAGAACATACGTTACAAATGGGTGACGAGTAAATCATCGACGTACATGTTCAAACTTGGACCTTGTAATGTTGTTCTTTGGCGTGTTTTGCCAGCCATTCGTAGTATGGAACCCAATGGCGCTGCTCCACCGGTCGGCCTCGGGTACTTTGGCGTACCTCTTGAAAGTACAGCTGTCCGCGAAGATGGGACCATCGTACACATCAAGGCCTCGCATTTTGTTCGCTCTGCAAGCGAGTTATCAAGGTTGAAATTTCTGAATTTAGATATTAAAATGACCACGGCTTGTGATAAGAGAGTAAGATCCCAATTGCACGTCAGGGATGTAGCCCCAGCTAGGATCCAAAGCCTCAGATTTGCTCATTTTGACTGCTGGATACCGGCGGACAGCCCTCGAATAGGTCCCGGCGTCTGATTTTTTACCTTATTAGTGTGGCTGTTGTACATAGTTGCACAGCTCAATTCATTTCATTCACTTCGTTTTTCGTTCGTTTCTTTACTATTTTTTGCTCATCACCACCTGCCACACTAGCTGCACCTTGTTTCGCAGTACGTGACGTGAAGCACTTTGTCCTATCCTGTATGGTGTAGATGTGGATGTATCTTATTTGGGCCCAAAACTGATAGACATCCCTTAAACGAGTGAATGAGTGGGTGTACTATTGCTACAGACAACTACTACATTAGCTCTGACAACAATACGGATGTCTGGAAATGTAAACTTACGTAGAGTAGGGCCAGGTCCTCTCCACCGGTTTGACACCTCCCATCCCCCAGGCCCTGGATCCGGTTTTCGTGCCCACGTTCTCACTCTCCCCGATAAAGATACTGTTCCAGATTTGCTGACTCGATCCCTCGTCGTTAGGGAATATCCCTTCACTACAAAGAGGAATTGGGTATGATGCGCTGATGCGCTTTACTAGTTCCCAAAAGGGGACGAATGGATATTGGTTTTCTTGCTCTATCACTATGTTCCTATATGTTCCTAGTTATAGGAAATACATACATTTCTTATGTCATATGTATATATATGATAATATGCTTTTAATTGTAGTCGGTTATCCTCATGATCGCTATTTTAATTCAATTATGTGTCTGTTCTTCAATGACTTACCTTGCCATCACCAGTCCTACCCCGTTATCGACAAACCTTGAAAACAGAGGGAAAAAATGTAATATCTTGAATCATTATGATTCTCTAATTCTCTAATGACAAACTCAACTCCCTCTTTCTCAAAGCAAAGAGCCGTGAAAATGCATATTGTACTTGTATCAATATCTTTATGAACGTATAATGATGTCGCGTATACGATCTTGGGGCCATCGAAAGTGTATCAAAATAAACTTACGCGCTCTTGTCAAACCAGATGTCCCCACCGCGGATCCAGGCACCCCATCCACGGTTCTTGAAGGCGGTGTACCCCACCAGCATGGCTGGAACACGGGGCTGCAGCAGGTCCGAGTTCTGGTGAGGCTTGTACCTATGCCGGACAGGAAGACATTACCGTTTGATTATTTACGTAAATGTAAGTAAATACATAGAGAGAGATGCTAGACGTACTCAGCCTAAAATCTTTATATGGCAACAACTGAACAAATGGTCACATAAACACATGCGCTGCCGATGAGCCTAATAAGAAAGCTGGAAACGATTTTCCCATCTAAGTCCTAGCTAAGTTTCAGGAAGCAAAGGGGAGCAAATGTGAGTTCTGTTGAAGCGTGCAGGTACTTAATAGGAACTACAGCCTGTTTTAGTTAGCAGCTCTACAGCGCTTATTTTCTCATGAACACGGCCAACATGATTACCTCCCACCAGACTTGGACAAGAATTCGGACGGAGAGGAAGCCGTTGCCGGTGTGGTCTTGACTCCGGCCTCTATCATCATCCCCTATGAAAATACACGAAACGTGTTCAACATTTACATGCTTATTTATTTTGCATTACGTCTGACGTAAAGCTCATGATCCCTACGGTATTTCACACAATTCGCACTGTCCGGACTTAAATGTATCCGTTTCCAGTTTTAAACTCAACGTAGCCACAACTACAGACAATAATGAAACATTTTTATCTTTGCCATATAACTATATGCACTAAGATGATCACCATCCAACTATCGCCACCTATCGTCACCTATGTATTACGATAGTTATGAGGTTAATGAGAGAACCTGTAGTCTGTAGGTTCTGAAACACAAATTAGCAGTAAGTTATGTGATGACAGTTAAAAGAACAATACTTGTCCATTAGAGTGTGCCCTGTTGTTGTAGAACCGTCCCATGGGAGAGTACGATGACTGTAAAGGTGGAAGTGATCCCGCTGACAGACCTGTCGGCTCGTGATGGAAGAGGTACCAGATACCAACGCCCTGTGAACGCATAAAACAATGCATTAGCATAGAATGGAAATATTGTCAAATAGTGAACTTTTACCAATTTTAAACTGCCATTTCTAAATCATTAGTAATGGTATGGGTAGAGCAACATCTTATAAAGCTGTAATGCTATAGCCAATGTGGTGGCTCCAGATACTAGTTAGTAGGCAGAGACTGCCACATTTGGTTCACTTCTCGAGCCACATTGAGAGAAAAATGACGTTATAGATGCGGTACATTGATTTATTCCTGAACAAAGACTGGTCGTCTACAGACAATAAGATGCCAAATTTGATTTAACTGTAATCTTCGTAAGACGTCCAGTTGAACATTTACTGTAAGCTTGCTAAATGGGATTGTGATGACTTAAAACATACCTGGGTGCCGGCAGCGGCGTTGTTGATGAGATCGTTGTTAGGATGGGAGATCCAAAACGTGGTTAACATCCTAGATGTAAAGAATAGAAATATAGGACTATAAATAGATTTTTCTTAAATAGCCCATGTTCATTAGAATCTAGTTCAGATCTTACGGGCGACATTTTTAAAATAATGATTATCCCTACTTTATTGCAATCTTTATACAACACAGTACATAGTAATCATAAAATGTTTCCTACAGGCAGTCCGAATAGGGGTTGGGAGTGTAATCGCCGTACACCCCATCCAGTATGTTCCGGCACATGTTAACGTCCCTGTCAGTTGGCAGCTGGGTGCCGTATCGGGTCGACAGGCCGAGGTTGTGGTCCAGCACGTTACGTTGTTCCGCTCCGTCCTCAAGGAAATAGCAATGGCCGAGGGTCTCGTAACCAACAGTGTCTTGGACCTGATAACAAAAAGTAACAATCAATGGAAAACTCATTTGCGTTGGTAGAACAAGTTGTTGAGCAAGTTAGTCGATCTCTTTAACCTTCATCGAATGTCTGATTCATTGCAATTAATTTCCGGAAAACGGAAATGTGATGACGTCAGAAGTGAATCAAATATGGCAGGAAGACAGCGCAGTCAATCAGACATCCGATGAAAGACGGCGAGATCAACTAAAATTAATAAATGGATGTTCCCATTGCGATATACAAAATTAAAATTATAGGCAGAGTTACTTTTTGTGCTTTCTACATTTATCACCTGAACCCAAATTTAAGAGGTGGTCGTCTAAGGATACAGCCACTGGCATCGTCGGCCCACAGGTATCTTCATAAACAACTGAAAGAAAGACTAACCAGCAACCCGTTGGTGCCATGGATGGTCACACAGCGGGAGAAGCAGTGGTGAATGGACAGCTCTCGGACGTACGTTGGGCGACTGTAGCATCCTTTCTCGTCCACATCTCCCGTCATGTGGAAGTGGACAGGATATCTGCCCAGGATCTGCTGACCCATGCGGGTGAACTCGATACCGGACAAGTGGACGTTTTTGAAATGTTTCAGAACCTGTAAAAGTAGTCTAAAATATTTCAAAACGTTTTCCCCTGAATGAAAATATTCAAATTCCTTAGTCCGCTTGAAACTAGCTCTTCATACTATTAGAATCATTTGAAACAAAAAAGAAAGGTTACACCGTTGCACCTTTTACGTAGTTAAAGAGTAAGGCTTACCTTCAAGTGCCCTCCATATGTGTCAAAGTCGAAGAACTGACATTTGTTGTCCCCGTAGCAGCTGTCCTCTACCTCCCCCTGGAACTTGATGTTCCTGGTCAATAGACCGACCTCTCCCCGCAAGTCTACTTCATCAGAGATTTCACCGAAGTGCATGTAGCCGATCTCACCTATACGGCAGCATAATGTACCTTTGGTTACTGCTAATCAGTGCTTAACTGCATGTGCATCCATGTAGCCATTTTGGGGACAGTTAACACATACCAGTATTGTTGTATTTTTGAACGTTTTACTACAAAAATGTCCGTAAAGAAATGGAGAGAGAGAGCAAAAAGAAATCACCACTTCGAATTCGTACCGCTGATTTTGACCTGATGGTTGGAGCACTCCTGACACGGCAGCAGCTGGAACTCCTCTGCCTGTTCCATGTTGTAGTCCGTACTGGCCAGCACGATGTGGTCTCCAGGCAGCCAGGAACTGACGTCGTCCTTCAGGTTGATGACGTACCCATCGTCATGGCGACCAACAGAAAATGTGCACCGAGCTGAACCTGGAGTATAATGACAAACGACGTTTGATATGGTGAAGCATGAACGCCCCAAACCAGTTTCCCATTTCTAGTCGCTACCATGCATGCTTCTCGGATCACCGGCCCCTAGCATACTATTTCCTCTAGTTATCCAATTGATATTTCTACTTTTTGGCCAGTGCTAAGCAGAGCCTGGTAAAGGCTTCTTTATTTTCTCAAACCCTACACACCTACAATATGACGAATTATCCACAATATCTCTCGAGTTATCTTGCAGAGTCGTCGGGAGCCGTAAGGTGGCCCATTTTCAAACACGACATTTATTTCACGAACACTTCACCACATTTGCCTGCAGTTATGCGGATACAAACATAAAGTATTTGCACATGTACAGTGAATTGAATTTGTTTTACAATGCTGTTACCAAACGTAAAGGAGTGTAATATATACTTAACCTTAACAGTATTGAATTAACAGTAATTATGAGGTGACAATTTTTGTCTGTGCAATACAATTGCAGTTCCAAACGCTTGTAAAAATTTGTATAATATGTCACTGCACTTGTGTAATTACTTAACCTTGTGACTGCATCTGTAACGACATGTATTGCTGCAGTACAGTCAGAATTGTCCTAAGGGAGATGGCAGACGATAACTGAAACTTCGGCAATAGTTGTGTAAAAATAGAATATTCATTCAGTCACGTACCAACCTAATGAAACTATTCTTGAAAATATCATGGCCTGTTTACTAACTAGTAACGAAGAATGTTCGCACCTCCCAACCATTCACTGGAGACGATGACGACAAAGGCCCCGAAAAAGCCATTGAAGGAGACCGTCACTGTTGCTGTGCCCGTGCTCTGTGAGTCTGGGTGACATAGAGGAAAACACATTGACATCATCGGCAGTTTTATTGGACGCAATTCACAATGTATCCATGACAAATTTTCCTATAGTTGCATTTTTCAAAACACATTTTACCTGTGTATGGGATCCTCTGTTCAACGGCAGCACCCGGATCTCCCTTGATCGCCACAAGTGTCCACGGTTCCCTGAAAAAATATTTAGTTCGTCTTGCTAGGCTAACGTGGCATTTCCAAACCGGGGCCCGGCCGGGCTGTTTGTGGAAACGAAAAAGAGAAATGACTTTATACGTAAATATGTTCACAAAATGCCAATATTCTCTTTTACGTCTTGTGTGGTTTGTTGTTATTTATGTTCGTTCCCGAAAACTGCCCGACCGGGCGCTGGTTTAAAAAAAATTGACATAGGCCTTAACAAGAGACGCAGATGAATCGTACTCTCCAAGCAGAGGCTGAGTCGCGTACATATACAAGTGGTCGGAAAAAATACACTAGCGCAGCTCTTACCTCTACCTCAAAACGCATTTGTTGCGCCAGTGTAATTTCTCCGACTACTACTTTATCTACGCGATTCAACCTCTGCTTGGAGAGTAGATAAATCGGTCCTCTTTAAGTACATTCAATATCAACAAGCGTTACGTAATGTGACAGGTCGTAAGATGCCAACTATATCTTGCACATCGCTATCTAAAAGTCTTGCAATAGCATGAGAACACCTATTCTAAATGATAAGAGTCTACGAAAGAATTTGAAGGCAGATTGATCACCTCCATTTCAACGAATCCACCTCCACACTACCAAGCTCCCTGAGCTTCTCCTTTGCGGAGTCCTCCAGGTTACCTACTGCTTCGTCCATTACCGCGAGCGCCACGATTCGTCCGGCCGGAATCTGGTCGAGGAAGGTCGCCAAACTTCGGCTGTGGTCCTCGCTACTCCAGGTGTCGAAGTTTGCCGAATCCACCACAGCCGCCGAGATTTCGTCAATGACGCGAACGTTGATGCCACGCTGCCATCCGTCGACGGCAGAGTCCCAAGAATACGCACCCTGCTCACAAAATACATCTTTCATATAATACTTTCCCAAGTGCGGGACCCGTATACAAAGAACGACAAAGATAAACTTGAGAGGGTACAGAATCAAGCTCCAAGATTCTGCACAAATAGATACCTCAGTGTTACCAAAATGAGACCACACCAGCGGTGCATGACACTTGAAGACAGAAGGAAAATGTCAAGACTTTGCATGATGATTTTTCCAAAACTATCTTTGAGTGGAATTGTTATCACCAAGCACAGTAGGGGCATCTTCGGTAGCTTTAAAGAACAATTGTATAACACCGAAGGGCGGTTATACCAGCTATATAGATACAGATACAGAACATGTTTGACGCACCCATAAGTCATCTCCTTTGAAAAGCTATTCAACTGATAGGCTTTGAGATTGTGGATCGGATTTAGAAAGCCTATAGCTAGGAGGGGGATAAAAAGGAATGAAAGAAGGGGGATAGACGGATAAATACTATTCGATACACAGATTGAAGGTCTTACCTTAGGAAGTCCTCCTTGTGGCACTGTCTGTGTGAGCTGTGTCCACGCCACCTTGTGTTGCCCGTGGATCTCCAGAGTCCCGCCTGACGTCACCAGGAACTGCTTGGTGCTGTTGACGTTATCGTCCGAGCGACCGTACAGGGACACCGTGGCCTTCCCCTGGTACGGGCAGGTCTCACTGCCGATGTGGAACTCTCCACCATCTCCCACTGTTACATCACGGGCCCTCAGGACAATCTCAGCGTCACTTGTGGAGCCCAAGTCGGCAAGCACCACTCGCCCTGTGACCAAGTAGCAATAGATATGTCAGTAGGGTTTCAACACATTCGGAGAGCTCAAACTAGAGTTCAACAGTGCCAACTAGAGGTCGTGTTCCGAAATAAAGCATCTTGGAGAAAGACGTATGCAGTCGCCATTAGTTAGCACACGATGTCCTCGGATGATCGGGAGAGTGTTTGATTAATTGCTTGCTTGCTTGGCTAATTCATGGAATGGTTGCGCTCATATAATCAGACATTTCTTCTTCATGTTTTTGATAGAAATGAATACTGTTTAGGAATTCTCTAATTACATATCGGACAACAGGAAAAGATATGTATGTACCTCCATCTCTGATTTCCAGTGACATAAATGTGGCGGATGACATCAGAAGGTAGTTCTGTCCTCTACCCACAACCACCTGCGCGCTGGTGTCGTGCCCAGGATTCCATGGGGCGAGGGTGTGGTCCTGATCCGGGCACTGATGGCCGCCATTCAAAGGGTCAGTCACAGGGTCAACATCCGGGCATGTCCATTCTAGGCAAAGATACAATACAACGTTAACGCATTAAATGAATAACAAAGGTATTTCTACACATTAGTGCGTCATTTAATCCACGTGACACCTTTGTCACCTTCTGCAGGGAAATTCTGACTAATTAACATTGCACTGCAGCTGTAGGTGTCGCTACTTACAAATGCAAACCCAAACGGTATTTGTATTATGTACGTGCATAGCCAATGCCTTTGTTTACAATGCATTACTATATGAACCAGTCAGTTTTTACCCAAAGGAAGATAACAAATGGTCACCCAAACGTTAATTGAATAAAACACTTAGTTATGCACAATTTTTTGAGAGGCATACCAACCTGATGAAACTATCTACGGATTACATACGATGTGAGAACAAAAAATGGAAAATTAAGTTCCAAAACTGAAAAGTTAATCCTAGAAACGTGCATGATTGTTGTAAAGATTGTTTGGAAACGACAAACATACCTCCATAAACCTCCACTTCGCACAGAGCGAGAATCCGGTTGCTGCCAGGTAAGGTGATGCTGACGTACCGCCCCTTCAGGCCGCCGACCTGAATGGTCTTCTCTGCCTGTCCCGCAGGAAAGCTGAAATCTCCAACAAGCTTTTGGTTTTCCGTCACGTTGCTTTTGTCTCCAATGTACACCTCGAATGGAGTGATCCTGTCCCAGCAACAGTCCTGTCGGTTGAAGATGGTGATGTGGTCGACTTCTTGCGTTCTTTCCAGATCGACGTACCACCAGGGGTTGTCTTCTGTGTCGGTGTGAGAGCAGGAGCCATCTGCAAAAGACCCACTGCGACCACCGTCTACAGCACGACCTGGGTTACCGTTCCAAGACACACTGCTCTGGTAGGCAGGCTTGTACAACGCTAGGTTCGTAAATCCACCTGCATCGCCTGAACAACGAGATATAAAATCATTTTAGGGAGCACACCCCAGTTTATCTGGGGTTTCAATTGGAGGCGGCATACCCTTAAGTCTAGCGACCAGCTCTACCAGGGAATTATCCTGAAGCAAAATAACTGTCTATGGGGTAAACGGATATTCCTTCAGCTACAAGACCAACTTACTTTTGATCCTTCAAAACATTATTTTCATGTAAAAAAATAATGTAAAAAGTCGGGCATTTTAGCATTGAAAAAAAAAACATGAAGAAGATTTTTCCGGCAAACACGACTGATACTGTCAGAAAGAGTAAAACCTAGCGAGTAATCCAGCCAATTATAAAGAAAAGTCTAGTGCTACAGTTTTTTAATCATCCATGGCGCGCAGCATTGCAACTTGGCTTAACACAGCGCTTCAGAGGTCAATCTAGGTCACGGGCCTGTTTACATCGAAGGCGCAAGAATATCCGGAAATGAGAGTCGGGCCAAAACATAATTTGCACCCAAAACACACCTTTTCCTACGCTTTTCAGCCATGATAGCGTTTAATGTCATTTCGCAGTAAATAAGGAGAAATGTCAACTCAAACATAAACCCTCGGAAGCCTTTCGTCACTTTTTTGTCGCGCTCTACCACGGACTGGGGTGTGCACCGTTAAGATCTCACGAAAACTATATACATTTCCTATGTACATTTGGAATATCAATACAAACAATCCTGGCATTCTAGTTGTTGGTACATGATGCATTAACACTTTTGTAAAACATGGTTCCTACCATGCAAGAACGATATTTTACTATGTGTTTGTACCATCTATATATAATGATGTATGTCTATAGATTGATTAGGACTTAAATGATGTAATCTGCATGTCTGTAAATTACATTTTATCTCAACCTTACTCGTATATCATCATGACCTCAATGAAAATCGACCTGGAGACCGATTTGAGCTTTCTTTAATGAATAAAGTTCAATCAAACACCTGGTAACGTTCCCACCGTTGCCGTTTCATCTGATGTTACGAACCCACGACAATGGCAAACCAACTGAGAGCAATGAGTTAGTGAGTAGACCCATGCAAACTAAAGCTGATCACTCACTGAGAGTGTCTGTTGGTGACAAATTATTGCAGAAACATTGCCAGGTTTACAAAAGAGTTATTACTATTACTATTACGAAATTAGATATAAGATAACTTTGTCGGGTGTCGTAGTGTTACCACTACTGAATCAAAATATCACATTATGAAGATTCATCAGAAAGAACCTGTTGGCGTCTAGTTCGAGCCTGGTTCGCACGCAACATAGCATTTTGTGATTTTTTTTCACATTTGAAAATCCCATCTTTAGGCAATCAATTGCCTCTTTGGCTACTGGTAAGGAATGTTTTTGGCAAAAAAATTCGACAGAAAGCGCGACCCAGTGAACACAATTCAACGCCGTTACATTTATGACAAGCAATAATGAATGAATGAAAGACCTTTATTATGCTCTGGAACAAAGAAGCTGCCAATATTGTAACCTAAATAAGATAGAGGATGAGTGTCACTTTATTGTTGACTGTATTTTATACACCAACAAAAGAAACGTCCTCTTCGATTGCATGTAAGACATGGTCCATATTTTCTGTTATATGAATAGTAAAAAGATTCTAATTCTTTATATGCAACTAGATAAATCTTGAACTATTAATTATCTGACCTATTGTTTACAATTGTCTTAAGAAGCGAGAAGAACGTACATACTAGCATATTAGCATATAGTAGTCTGTGTAGATGTAAAAAAAATGACACATTTCTTATGTCAAATTATGCCTTATCACTAGGACCTGTACTTGTTTGAGCATAAATGTACAATAAAACTCTTTCATTCATTCGGTAATAATAAGCAAGTACATTATCTACATATGTAATATACATCGATTGTAACATCGATCCACTAGTTTACGGTAAGGTTTCTTACCTGTACCCAGTGATGGACAGGTAGCGATCAGGCCTAGTAACAGTATCGGGAGACTTAACCCTGACATCCCGCACGACCAACAGTCAGCTCCGTCTAGTCTATCGCCGAAGTACGATAAAGTACACCGTTCTCCCTGTGTTCACAATTTATACATCTCTGTCACACCTAACCTACATAAGTTGTGTTTGCTAACAGTAGGAAAGGGGCGCGCCCCGGTGGACAGAGTGTGTAATATGTTTGCGAATGTGTCGAAGGACGATGGAACTTTGATAAAGATGTGCTGAGAGAGGAGCTCGATCGAGAAGGTCCATTTTAGCGACGCCTAGGGAACGGAGGAATTGTTGTACAGTATTATGATCTGTCTGATTATATTTTTGAAAAAAGTTCAAAGAACGTATATTCCCATTGAGATTGAATTATCTTAAACATGGATCTGTAGCTATAGGGAGCTAGCATTTGGTATGTGGGTAGTTGTCAACATTTGAAACAAAGGGAAAGTGCTATTTTGCTTTTAGGTGGGATCTGCAACTTAGGTGTTTTTAAAACATATTTTGTTGTATTTATGTGAAGAAAGTATATGTACTATATGTACTATAGTTTAAATTAATTCCACTTCATATTATACTCCATACTTAGCGTAACTTTAATGTACTTCTCGTACTTAACACTGCATTACATCAAATATTTTCGTGACACAAGTTATCGCAGGTGATCATTGCAGGTACATGTAATGTCACTCAATGTATCATTTATGTCTTACACCGAGTTGGTACCCTAAAAGTGCCCGTACCCAAAAAGTAAAAGGCTCCACGAGCGTGTATGTTTAGCGGTGAGAAATTCCCTTTTAGCCAGTCGAACTGAGTTCATACGTTAGATTGGTTGAAGTTTGTTAGTAACTTTAATAAATTAGTAAGCAATGTTCGATAGCCGCGTGCTGGATCGGAGGTACACAGTCCTAGATTCTGAGTTGTGCGGTCTTTAACAGCTATAAAGTTTCTGTTGCCGTAAGTGGTCAAAAAAAGACTGACTGCCTAGAAGTTGTTAGGACTTTTTACATGATAAATGTGCTCAACAAAGATATCTTAAGTAGGCTCATTATGAACGAGCCCATGTAAAACACACATTTTTGCATTGCTTTCCATGCAATTACAAATCCATCAATGGGACCTCAAACAAACATACAGACGACCCACTTGTTGGCATGAAGGACAAATATAGACATCACTGTGTGTACAAAGATAGTAGGGGGATGTTCATATTGGGTTTTGAGTGTGAAACATCATTAGGTGTCACTTAAGTAATGTAAACTGTTGATATGCGAAAGGCCATGTGAACGACCACAGCTGTGTGTAAAGTAGTCTTGTCGGGGGATAGCATAACACGTATAAAGTAAATTTAGGGTCACAACTAATTGAATGATAAACAATTTTAAATCTAACCTAAGGCTGGTACATGAGGTAAACCTCCCTTCCACGGCAAAGTCCTTCCTCGACCAACGTTGAAATTCTCGAACCATAAAATATACTCTTCCAATTAAAAAAAATGCCTTTGTAATGAAGACGTTTACTTTTATTAGGTCTGGAGGTACAAACAGAAAAAAAACGTAGGAATTTGATCCTGACAATGCTTTGTCAAGAAAAAACTGAGGATAATATCCTGTGATTTTTTTTTACACTGATACATTCGATTGCAGAGCATGCTAGCACAAACACAGTCACTCTTTACAATGGTCATTGGCGCATGAGGCTATCCACCACGTATCGTTGATGCCTCCTAGCGATTCATATCGTTATTGCAGCTATGGATATTTTTGTTGTTGCAATGTTCTCTTGAACTGCTAGGGGGCTATTTTGATCCATACAGCCGACTCCAAAACAATGTATTATAAAACCGAATTCTTATGTACAGGATAACGGAATGAATACGAGTTTAACAGCACTCTCACGATTATTCACCTCACAGAAAATACGAATTATACAGATTTCAGCCGAGCTTATTAAATAAACATAGGTGAGTTTAACGGATCAACATCATCATTAACGGATCGCGCGGCGTGGAAGGCATGCGATCACTAACTAATCAGTCTAACAGGTTTATCGGAACCCATGCGAGATTTACGGTATACATACGATCCTTACTGTGTCTTGTATAAATTCTGTATGATGCTTATTTTCCTTAATAAATGTAGCAGATCTTTGAATTCCGTAAGATTTGTGTGAATACTTGGGCACCTCTGTAATACTGAACTAGAGTTCGTGGACCTCAAAGTCTCAAACCCTTAAATGAAATACTTAACCCTATCCAGACCGGGGGGGGGGGTTATGCTAAAAGTCTCCGCGCCAACTATGCGTCATATAGCTCCAAAACGGCTTGTGTTAGAACAAGCAAACTTTGTGAATTTCCCTAAACATTGTTTGCAACAAACTACAAAAAATAGAGTAAGGTTATCATTTTTCGTGTTGCCCTGGCAACGGGTTTCTTAAAGGCATATTTTACAAAAATCCCTAATTTTTTATTTAACAATGGGATTTTAAGATTTTCTTGCTAAACTATACTTCTTTTCATATATCTTTAATATCTAACATATCTTAGTGTGACCTTTATTAAGTGAATATTTATAATTACACTAATGTAATGACGTTATTGGTCAAAATTCGGGATGGCCTACAATATGATAATGAACCAAGTATATCAAGCGTATTTTCACTCAGATTAATCTGAAATCAGTTGATCACCTTGTCTAGCAAAACAACAAAATAGACTTTTCTTGCTACGTATGCAAAGCAGCTCATGATGTGTGTGATTGATATGTATCTAATTGCGTTAAGCATTACCAACGCTATCTACATACCAAAAGTTATGACAATCTGTCGACCTCTTCTTGAGTTAGTCATGTCCAAATATCAAAATAAAATATCAATTCTCGCTGCAGTTCCAAACAAGTCGCCAGTGGGTGAACTTTCTGTACTCCCGGCCCCGAGACTTTTTTTTTATTATTACCGAAATATCATGAGCCTGGCACTTGCTGAAAATTGTAAGCTTCGCTGAAGCATCGTAACCCGACGCTAGGAGGCCAATGATATATAGAACCTCCTTCTTGCGTCCCCACGCATCCACCAAATATCATGCAGACCCATATTCAAATTTTCAAGACACATTGTGTCAAACAAACATACACACATTCTGCTGCAGTACCGACGAAAAATGCTAGGTCTATCATTTCTAATTTGACCTTCGTTTTTTGCATCCGCTACAAAATATGATGATGCATCCAAATTCTGTCGAGGTATTCTGTTGACCTACATACAGATCTGCACCATAGTCACTCCACTATGACATTACAGAAAACATAACATTCCTGGCGAAGGTAATTATAATCATAATTATCGTTCCTACCGCGTGTCTCTTTAAGAGCCTTGTTGTCTTGGGTGTTCTCGCTTGTAGAGTATTTCAGCTCTTTCAGAACCTGCAATCAAAAACAACAACAGAAATTATATATTCTTAACACTGTCGTTAGTGTTTAAAGTATTTTGGGGTGCATCTATTCCACCTTGAATGTGTGAGTTTAGCTTACACCGCAAATCAAGTGTATTTGCGTTACTAAAGTCTAGGTTACACATTGCCGAGCTTAGCTCCCAAGTCTCTTCCGACTATAGTTAGGAATGTTTCGGGAGATACGTGGGCTGTAGTCGGCTGACGTTCGGCTGAGTCGGCTGGTGTTCGGCTGCGCCATCCGAATGTTTTGAAATGTTCGGGACCGAGAAAAAGCGGTTGTGATGGACAGGTGTCGCTAAGAAGAGGTGGTTGCTTGGGCAGGTTTGACTGTACGCGTAGCTTCTCACAGTAGGAACAAAGACAACATAGGGCACGAAAACGCATTCATATAGCCGGGTTCATAGCACCCACCCATTTAAGAAATACCATCCAGGTTCTCTAACGCCAACACAACAGCGCAATAGAAGAGGGATAGGCAGAAATCACCATCATTCAGGCAGAAACCTACCGTAGTTTACAAGAACCTGATAAACAGTTAACTTAAGCTTCACAACCCGCCATACGTGCAATTTGTCCGTACTTTGTTTTTTTTTGGGGGGGGGGGGGGGTAGGGCAACGTCCACCACGTTGTGGCGTCGGGCGTGGCGTAACTGGTAGAGCATTCGGCTCTGAACCTAGAGGTTCTGAGTTCGATGCCCACCGTGCCCCGCCCCCGACGTTGTACCCTTGGGAAAGACACTTTACACGACCTTCCTCCCTTCATCCAGGTGTAAAAATGGGTACCTGACTTCGGTCGGGGAGGTGAAGGACTACCTTTACCTTCTGTCTGTATCGTGTATGTGGCACTGTTAATATAAGTTACAAAAAACTTGAGTGCAGTGCCACATTGTCCCCGTCTGTCCCTAGGCAAA
Source organism: Branchiostoma floridae (assembly GCF_000003815.2). NCBI lineage: Eukaryota > Metazoa > Chordata > Leptocardii > Amphioxiformes > Branchiostomatidae > Branchiostoma > Branchiostoma floridae. The sequence goes on from NC_049983.1 coordinate 604,348, forward strand.
ATTAAAAAAAAAAAAACGTCCGCCACGTATTTCTGAAAACGTTCAGGCTGTATACGGCAGGTGGCGTCGCCCGTACTGGCACGTACGGGGGGCGAATCCGCAGCCTGATTGCACATGCAAAGCTCTACGGCGTGTCTGCTCCAAAATCCGTCGGATTCCCTACGAGTTCGTACGGAGGCGGTACTTACCACTTACGGATCCCAAAAGATTGCCAACGCTCGGGCACGTAGACAGCACGTATTTGCACGTATTTACGGCCAGTTGTGCCCTTAGCTTTAGACCACACGTACCTTCATCACTATTTTCTCCACAATGTCGTCCGGCCAGTCTTGGTTCCAAACCGAATTTTCCGCGACGGTCACTTCTTCCTTCTTCTTCTTTGCCGCTTCTTCCTCCAGCATTACCACTTCTACAGGCTATTTATTCTGGTCGTCTATTGGCCCGGATGTTAGCCACGTGATCTGCCCATTCTATAAGTATGCAGAACAGCGACACCTTTGTCACGTGGTCGACGTTCCTCAGGCCTGTCAGAAGTTCTCCGCTCGTCCCTTACCGCAAAGCAAAATTTTTCCGGCGGCGAGGCCGATTCAGGACCCTGTAGGATAGCACGTTTGCAGCCCGAGGTACTGGCGGTTACGTTGTGGTTACCGTCTGGACGACATTTTTTCCACGGAAGGTTTGATGTATGGCCCCAACGGCCGGTTGGTACTTTGTGTTTCTGTCGTATGTTTCATATTTTGTGAGATTTGTATGTGTTTCGACGAGGTTCGAAGCAACCTATACTGATAATGTGTTGCGCTGCTTGTGATTCTTTCTAGCACGTCTGGAATGCTGACTACCGGCTGTATCGTTTTTAATCTTTGCATTTCTTTGTGTATTCGTATGCATGAGTTTTGAACTGTGTGCAGGGGTGGCTGCTCTTCCCAATTTTCTTTACAGTTTCTATCTGTTCCAATCCTAGGCCGAGGCGAGTTTAGGACGCTTTTCATTCACACTGACGTTTTGTTCCATGTTGGAGCTGCGTGATTTTTGTGTGATTTTTCATTTTTGTGAATGTTTTCAGCAAGTTCTGACAGCTCGTTGTGTGCTTACATAGAGAGGCAAGATGGCGGTTCCTTGGAAATCTTTTGTTATCACCAAGTTTCTATCCTTTGTAATCGCACGTCTAGGACAGCTGTGGATGCTGGTTCTTTATGCTGAGGTGTGAAACAGAACGAGAGCTTCTAGATTTTGATGTCATTTATTTTGATTTTCGTGAACATTTCAGGCAGAAACAGGACGACGATGACATGGTCCACAGAGACAACATGGCGACGTGTTTGTTTTTCAGGTTTACATTTTCACTCCCACCTTCCTTGGAAGAGTTCGGCGTGCTGAATAGTCAACGTCTCTGAGTTCTGGAGGCTGCATTCTTTACGATTTTTGAGTGTCTTTTGCTGTTTTGGGCAGGTGGATTTTCTGTTTCGCACCGAGATTGAACGTCGAGGCTGTGTTTGGGGTTTCCGCTAATTTTGGCATTAGCTCGGAGTTTGATGTGCATGTGTATGAGTGTGTATCTGTAAGGCGTGGCGACTGAGTTGTAGACACGCGTGGCCCACGACTACTCCACGTAACGCGGCTCGCTCGCATGTGGGATCTGGGCGGTGTGGAAGTTGCGTATGTTTTTAGACTTGTCTGTCTGGGACCGGACCTGTTGCCGGGCGCCCGTCCCTCCCACCATCTCATGGTTCACGTGTTGTTCATACAGGTCTGACGCTCTCCCCCTCCGACAACAGGAATGCGCGGGACACACCACCGCCCAGCTCCGGGACACGCGCCGCCATCAACCTCGCCAGATGCACGTGCCAGATGTGCGGCCATGGGACCTGTTGGTGGCACAGCAACAGCAGCAGAGAGGGGTCAAGACGCGCCAGGAACCTGCTAGGCTGTGATGTTTTTATTGTGAACCTTGTTTCTTTTACCGATTAGAGTTGTTGGAAACAGATACCAGAGAATCCGAGGAGGTGGCTTCAGGGCGCAGCGCAACGAGGAACAGCAGTTTGAGGATCAGGCCTGGCTGGCGCTCCGGTCCCTAACACCGCCCAGCCCGCCAGTTCATCCAACATCACCGGCAGCTCAATGAACGGACTGTGAGTCTTTTGGCTTCCTTTTTTTTTGTTAGGCAGGTTTTCCCCCTCCCTCTCTTGATTTGTGAAATTCATTTTCCAGTGCGATGGGGTGCCGCGGAATGCTGGATTGTTCGGAATTATTCGAGTAACCCTGGCTTAGCCTGACGTCCTTGTGAATAACACGTCCAGTTACCCGCTTGTATTCTAACGTTTTTCCAATGCGGGGATCCGAGAAGGTGTAGGACGGTGTTTCTTTCTTAGTACGGTGGGATATCATTCAGTGCGACGGGGTGCCGCGGAAAGCTGAATGATTCGGAAAGCGTGTTGTTGGTTAAGCTTGGTGTGACGTTGTCCAGCGCGAAGGGTTTCCGCGGAGAGCTGGACGCTCCGAGAACTTCAGTACATTTCTTTCGTGACACACTGTGACGATATCCAGTGCGAAGGGGTTCCGCGGGAAGCTGGATGATCCGAGAAGTCTTGCACGTTGCATTTTGTTTTAGCATTTTGTGACATTGGCCAGTGCGATGGGGTTCCGCGGAAAGCTGGACGAGCATTTGATTGTGTGCGTTCTTTCCCGACATGTTGTGACGTCTACCCAGTGCGATGGGATTCCGCGGAAGGCTGGATGATACATATTTACGGAATTGCGTATGTACCTGGGCCTATTTGAGGCTTGGAGCGGGCACTAGGAAAGGAAGAGTGAGCAGGCTGACTCTTGGTCGTCCACAAGTCATATTTCGTGTGTACACTGCTCACTTACCAATTGTCATCAAAGCACTGTTCAGATATTTGCGGATGGGTGTCGGCGACCATTCCGAAAGGAGAGTGGTCCACGAGACACCCCGTCACGTGACTCCTGGTGAAGGTTTTGTTTGTTGTGATAAGAGTGGGGCGGCGTAGTAATAGGAGCAAGTCGAGATTGAGGAGGAGAAATAAGAACGGGGTGAGATGAGGAAGGGGGAGGAGATAGTGTTGAGAGAATAAGATGAGGAAGGGAAGATAAGAGAGGGAGGAAGAGGGAGTAACATAAAGGAGTGGACAGGATCGAAGAGAGAAGGAGCGAGAAGATACTACAGGAGGGTATCACAGGAGGGATTCCCGGCTAGGGATCTTAGATACTGGGAATACGGAAGGAAAGGAAAGGCTCAATAGCCAGAGAGGGCAAAGGCGGAAGACGACGATTTCCGCATCACTTATAACGGAGGGCTAATGGACGACCAGGACAAATAGGATACTATTTATTCTGGTCGTCTATTGGCCCGGATGTTAGCCACGTGATCTGCCCATTCTATAAGTATGCAGAACAGCGACACCTTTGTCACGTGGTCGACGGTCCTCCGGCCGCGTCTGGAGTCCGAAGCGACCCACCCTCCCATCCCGCGAAAAATTTTCTGCTTTGCGCGGAACCAGACGCCCGCTTGTAGGCGGCCGTCCCAGCGCATAGGTGACTTTGGGCTCCAGACGACGATTTCCGCATCACTTATAACGGAGGGCTAATGGACGACCAGGACAAATAGGATACTTGTTAACCTTTTTGTTGAAGTTAAGATCTACCGATGCCTCGTTCGCCGCCGCGGCGGAGCTAAGAGCGAGCATCGCCGCCAAGACGAGTGACAGCGCCACGGTAGTCATCGTGCGTCTGCCAGTCGAACACCCGGCTTCGGCTGATATATTCAAAAGGTTGGCTTTGCTTGGTTGACTATGGAAATTTTGGATCAACTTGCAAATGGGGGTATACCTCAGCGTGGCACGGAAACGTGTGAAGAATACTGTGAATCTTCCAACGTTCGCGGTGGTTTTATTTTCTTGGTGATATCTATATCGCGAATGTCCCTCTTTGTATGACTTCTGAGCTCTTTCATCTGCGACCTTAAGACACGGCGAAATATTTCAATCTTCGTTTCTCTCTTGTCGTATATACAGCAAAATAAGACAATCGCGAAAGTAACTGAAGTTACAGTGGATGACCGCGTTGACTGCTAACGCCTACTTTGGCGTCAATGTGAATGTGTTGTTGTTTGTGACGTTTTTTGTTGCTTGCTTATGCATAATTTAGTGTCTCGTATGTAAACATAGAATGTTTAACAACATATACCAAGCGCCGGTTGAATGACTAAGATTTAAAAAGACCATTTAGACAGCGCTTCATCTTTATATAATATTCGTGTCTACTTTATATTTCAAACTACCCGGTATAATTTTTCAGTACTTTTCAAAGCAGACAGGTGGTATAAATATACCAGAATACTTTGTGCTATGTCAGCTTCGTTTGATTTGATTTCTTGGGTGTAAGAAATACAGTCAGGGCAGCCCACCTAGCCGGACGCTATTATCAACAAATTTAATACAATAAACAAAATTAACGGTTACATTGTGTTTACCGATTACTTTGTTTTTCAAACCAGGCTATACAGACAATCCAAGATATGGATTAACTAAGATAGAAAGACAAATCCCTCTGATAAGGGTTCCTATTGAAAGACGTCGATCTTTTATCCAAAGACATTTACTTGACCAGTCACATTTAATATGCGTACTTCTATGCCATGCGTGTTAAGCCCCTGTCACGTATGGCCTTTAGATCGTCTGCAGACAATGGTTGAGAGCTAGAGGTAATTAAGGCATTTGTTGGTTGGAGTTAATGTTTGTCGGCGAACTGCCTACTAATTCTTAAAAAAAAAACAGTTGTCTATGACAGCCAACTATTAAGTTTGGCAAATCAGAGTAGGAAAAGTTATCATCTATATTCTATATTGGTTGCGATTTGAGAGGCAAACTGGAGTTAGAAGTGGGCGAATTCAAGTCTACTCCAAACCCAGCACCGATCATAGTTGGGTTGGGGGGATGGGTCGATAGTAAGGTGATGGGAAGGTTATGAATGTGTCAAAGGGGCTATGCTTGTAACCTGGGGTACTCAAACACTTGTCGATCGCTCGCTGTGTCGCAAACTTAGAAAAACGCGGTTGTGTTTGGACGTAAAGGTCGTTTTAAGAGTCCCTACTACCCCTGTGACATTATCCACGATCTTCAGGCATGTCAGGAAGGTCGGCCATATTTAAGATCGACAGAGGGTTGCGCGTATTTTGCACATAAAGAACGTCCCTGTCATATATAAGCCTTATTTTGTACCTTGTACAATTGTTGTGCAATAAAGTTACTATTATAAGGGAGGCTCTGGCGTTTGCCGCAGAATCGTCGTCCGATCGATTTTCGCCAAATGTGACTGGGATGGTCTGGACGATACGAGAGAAAAGGAAAGGAGTGAAGGAGGAGAAAGAAGAAAGAGATGGCTGAGGGAGATAACGTTTCTCATTGGTGTATTCTTTTTAAAAAGAATGGATTGAATGAAATTCTTACAAGATTTTCAAAGTAACGAGAGAAAATCTTTCAGGAGGAGAAAAAAAAGGATACATCAAAATCACCTAAAACCTTTTGCATACGTCTTTACTAAAAACAAAACCTTGTAGAGTGACCGTTAGGTCGAATCGCAGCACTGAAGGAAGACTATTGTGATGTAAACATGACAGAAACAAACAAAAGGGAGCGGGGCTTATCTCCAGTTTGTTTGTGAACGGCAGCAGAGCGAGAGATCGCGTAAGGCACGCGGGCAAGAATTTCATTTTTCTCCAAGAGAGGGTTTATAGTTTTTCAAAAGGACTTACGTCTGCATTCATAAGAAATAGAGAAACAGTCATGCCACAACTGTGCTTAAAGTCATACTGGTACTTGTCTAAAAGTTTATCTCTTAAGCATGACAATTCTTTATATGTCGGCTTTGTAAAACACTATCCGGTTAAGCCGTGTAAAAACCATGGCTTGGTTTTGCGACTTAGGCGGCTTAGTAAAGTAAATCTATTTATCTATTTTCTTTGTATACTAACCAAAGCAAGTTAACAAGGCTAAAAAACTACTCTAAACCAAGATTACCATAAAACAGGATGAGTTTTGGGAGAGCCGGAGGACGAAAGCTATACTGATGAGGGTTTACTATGTTGTTGAGCTGGTAAAAATTGACGTTCAAAGTTGGGAACCCTTTCCTTGATATCTACTACAGTGCTGTTCCCTTGGAAATGTGCTTTACGCAACGCTGCCCACAATGCGTGTGAAAATGTGTACCTAGCTTCGGTTAGAGACGTCCTCTCTGATGGGACTTCGAGCAAAGGTCCTGTATTTGAAAAGAGGGATGCCTCAAATACGTTTAAGGACCCTACATACAGATAGAGTCATTCCCGGTAGATCAAACGTACTGTCTATTTGCGGGTCTGTAAGGCATGCATGATATGCAGCTAGTCGATGTTAAAGCCGTGTTGTCTTGTGGTAGTTTGATGGTTAAGCGAACAAAGAAAGAAGTTAGAGTGTTTATAGTTCTTTAGTTGTTTATAGTTCTTTCCAGTGCATGATCGGTTAGAAAGAAAGGTATCTGGTCCCTCTGTGTGCGGTTACAAGGGTTAGAGTTGTCACAACAGCTCTTTTTGGGGGACTAATTATGTGTGGCCTTGACAGCTGACTGTTTGGGTGAGTAGCTGCAGTTCCGCTGGCCTCCGTATTTTAATATATAAGACCTTAGGCGAAGACTTGTGCTGGAGACAACCATAGTCCCCGACCCTCCTGATGAGGATGGGACTAGGTGAGGTGAGGTAGGCTACGACAAGAATGATATATCATAGTTTACGTCGTTCCGTCCTCCAGTGTTCGGTGCTGTGCTAGCTAGATACTGTTCCCTGCATATTCGGTTGTGCTGCCAAAGCCATAGAAGCATGCAAACACACTCACTTTTTACAATGGTCATTGGAGCATGTGACTAACCGCGACATATCATTGATGCTTCCTAGCGATTCATATCGTTATTGCAGCTATGAATAATTTTTCTGCAATGATCTCTTGAACTGCTAGGGGCAATTTGTGATCCATACAGCTGACTCGAAGGCAATGTATCATAAAACCGAGTTCTTATGTGCAGGATTACGGAACGGATAGGAGTATTACAGCACTCTTACGATTGCCCTAATAGAAAAATACGAATTATACGACTTTCATCCGAGCTTATTAATTAAAGAAACCTAGGTGAGTTTAACGGAAGGCATACGATCACTAACTAATCAAACAGGTTTATCGGAATCCATACGAGATTTACGGTATACGTATGATCTTCACTGTGTCTAAACCTTGTATAAATTCTGTATGATACTTATTTTCCTTAATAAATGTAGTATTTGTTTGAATTCCGTATGAATACTTAGCACCCCTACAATACAGAACTACAGTTCGTAGCCCTCATAACCCCTTTTGCAAAATGTATGCATTTACATTATACATACATGGCCAACTTTTAAATATAAATGTCACTAGTATGAAATTTCTATCATCTATCACTTAGGGGCTGTGATATATTTGTATTAAGCAGTGCGCTCCTAATTTCCATGTTTGTTACCTTTGCCAGAATGTTTTGAGCGTGTGCGTCTCTGTGTGTCAATAGCATAACTCAAGAAGCCTTGAATGTATCCTGATGATATTTAGTAGGCGGGTAGAGACCGAGAAAGCAAATGTCAAGTTCGATAATGAGTCTCCTATCGGCTTGCTAAGGTACTGCAGTGGAATTTCCTTGGGGCAGAGAGTAATTGTTGTGAGTTTACAACATTATAAAGCTTGGTGAAGGTGAGCATCATTAGACATAAATCATGCAAATTAGTTTCCTGACTGTTTACATAATCAGGAAAAATGAAAATGGCCCTCTGCTACGATAAGACTTTCATACATTGGACTTGTGACTCTTGAATAGAGAGGGTGATCAAAAATACAATTAATGCAAATCAGATCCTTATTTGCATAATCAAATAGAAAGATTGATAAATATTTCACTCGAAAAGATTAAAACCATTTGACAAAAGAATGAGGTCGTGGAACTCTAGTTATCGTTGTTCTAACCGCTATGAATTAATGTTTACATATACTGTGGAAATAAAACACTACATGCATAACGAAAAAGATATTTAATTGTAAACATCAATTTCACTATGTACAACTTTGTCCACGCTACCTACACAATCGAATGAAAATCAGCCGTTCCTTTTGATATTTTAGCAAAACGCCACTGCAGTTACAAAATTTAATGCCAGGCGTCAAAACCCATGTCACTCTTTCCCAAGCTATTGACCATTGATCTAGAGATATTCCACTGTAGTACTATAACAGGCTGCTAGGGGCTGCTGTTAACTTGCTAACATTGGTCACCTACCAAAAAAAGTAAACTAATCCAAATTCAAAACATCTGTATGTTAGCTTGCTAACATTGTTCACCTACCAAAAGAACAGTAAACTAATCCAAATTCGAAACATCTGTATGTTAGCTTGCTAACATTGTTCACCTACCAAAAAATAGTTAACTAATCCAAATTCAAAACATTTGTATGTTAGCTTGCTAACATTGGTCACCAACCAAAAAATAGTTAACAAATCTAAATTCAAAACATCTGTATGTTAGCTTGCTAACATTGGTCAACTACCGAAAAAAAATAGTTAACTTATCTAAATTCAAAACATTTGTATGTTAGCTTGCTAACATTGGCCACCAACCAAAAAATAGTTAATCCAAATTCAAAACATCTGTATGTTAGCTTGCTAACTTTGGTCAACTACCAGAAATAATTAACTAATTCAAATTCAAAACATCTGTATGTTAGCTTGCTAACATTGGTCACCAACCAAAAATAGTTAACTAATCCAAATTCAAAACATCTGTATGTTAGCTTGCTAACATTGGTCACCAAACAAAAATAGTTAACTAATCCAAATTCAAAACATCTGTACGTTAGCTTGCTAACATTGGTCACCAACCAAAAAATAGTTAACTAATCTAAATTCAAAACATCTGTATGTTAACTGCTAACATTGGACCTATCAAGAATGGTTTAACTAATCCAAATTCAAAACATCTGTATGTTAGCTTGCTAACATTGGTCACCAACCAAAAAATAGTTAACTAATCCAAATTGAAAACCTTTGTATGTTAGCTTGCTAACATTGGTCACGCACCAAAAAATAGTTAACTAATCCAAATTCAAAACATCTGTATGTTAGCTTGCTAATATTGGTCACTAACCAAAAAATAGTGAACTAATCCAAATTGAAAACCTTTGTATGTTAGCTTGCTAACATTGGTCACCAACCAACAAATAGTTAACTAATCCAAATTCAAAACATCTGTATGTTAGCTGCTAACATTGGACCTATCAAGAATGGTTTAACTAATCCAAATTCAACACATCTGTATGTTAGCTTCGTAACATTGGTCACCAACCAACAAATAGTTAACTAATCTAAATTCAACACATCTGTATGTTAGCTGCTAACATTGGACCTATCAAGAATGGTTTAACTAATCCAAATTCAACACATCTGTATGTTAGCTTGCTAACATTGGTCACCAACCAAAAAATAGTTAACTAATCTACATTCAACACATCTGTATGTTAGCTGCTAATATTGGACCTATCAAGAATGGTTTAACTAATCCAAATTCAAAACATCTGTATGTTGCTTGCTAACATTGGTCACCAACCAAAAAATAGTTAACTACTCTAAATTCAACACATCTGTATGTTAGCTTGCTAAAATTGGTCACCTACCCCCCAAAAATAGTTAACTAATCCAAATTCAAAACATCTGTATGTTAGCTTGCTAACATTGGTCACCAACCGTTGTCCCTTGTATGACTTTGCACTTCAGACTTAAAATGACAAAGCTCACTATTCATTCCTGTAGGATGTCTCACATGTGACTTTGCATGTGTTTCTCCAGATTTTCCAGCCGACTGAACTGCCTGCTGCACTCCTCACACCTGTAGGGTTTCTCCCCTGTGTGAGTACGTATGTGCCTTGCCAAATTACTGAGTTTGCCAAACTGCCTGCTGCACTCCTCACACCTGTAGGGTTTACAAACTGTGTGAGTTTGCATGTGAGTCTTCAGGTTACTTAGCCGACTGAACTTTCTGCTGCACTCCTCACACCTGTAGGGTTTATCCCCTGTATGAGACCGTATGTGTCTCTCCAGACTTCCCAGCTGACTAAACTTTCTGCTACACTTCTCACACCTGTAGGGTTTCTCACCTGTGTGAGTTCGCACGTGTCTTGCCAAATTACACAGTTTACCAAAGTGCCAGCCGCACTCTTCACACCTGTGTGGTTTCTCCCCTCTGTGAGTTTGCATGTGAGTCTTTAGATTACTCAGCCGACTGAATTGCCTGCTGCACTCCTCACATCTGTAGGGTTTCTCACCCGTGTGTGTCCGTATGTGTTTCTTCAGACTTCCCAAATGACTGAACTGCCTGCTGCACTCCTCACATCTGTACGGTTTCTCACCTGTGTGACTTTGCATGTGAGCCTTTAGATTACTCATCCGACTGAACTGTCTGCTGCACTCCTCACACCTGTAGGACTTTGTGGTGGCTCGTCTGTTGCGGATGTCCCGTTTTGATCCGTTCTGATTGATGTCATCAGAGCCACTGTTTGTTGCCATAGTGATCAAAACTGAAGTCTCCTCTGTAGTCCTGGAGTAAGAAGATTAACCACAGTTAGTTCTAGCAAAGCTTCTCCTATTATGTCAGTCAGTCCTCATTCTCTGTGAGTCAAGATAGACTTAGCTATGAAGTTAATGATTTAGGGAGAACAGATGCTGTTTCAGTCTAACTTCAAAAGTGGACACCAGACATTGCACTTACAAAATAATTATGTTTTGTGATTTGTTTAAATATAGTCATGCTGACAGAGTTGCAGTCACAGTTGTGTGGTGCCTGTCAGGGATATTGCTAGGCTCTGACGCCTCAAATCTGTCCCATTGGACTGCAGAGGTACATTTCTGTGTTTAAACGAGTAGGCCATGGTGTCTATTCATTGCCATGTTGATTTTAACTCAAACTTTTAAAAGAAATCTGGGGTCCAAATATAGCCTTGTGACACTGGGGGTCCCATTGGGGTCATGCCTAAAAGTGAAAAAAGCCCATGAACTCCTTGGCGGGGTTCCTTTTTCTAATTGTGGCCGAAGCACTTGGTTAAGCTATTACCTGCAAGATATCTTGATTCAGTCAAGCTGCTGAAAATTGATGTCTGGAAGAAGACAGGCAAAGCCTAGAATGACTACAACTGCTGAACACCCACTTACACTCTTGCTGGCTATGGGCACAACCCTTTGTTGTTTCCACTTACTCTACTTTTTCCCTTGCTATCAATAAAAGAAAATTGCTGGCTATAACTTTGGTTAATGGCACCGAGGAGGTTATATATAACCCCTGCAATCAATAAAAACAAGTTTACTAAAGTTAGTGATTCTCCCCCTTAATCCGCCTACACAGAACTACAAGAACAACAGATAGTGAAATACACCTTGCATAAAGTCGCCTCAATAAACACAACTACTGTACAATGTCATGTACAACAGTGAGAGAACCTCACCCAATTCCCTCCATCTTCCATGATAAAATCATGATGTTGTGGCGGGAAACTCATCATGCGAGACGCTATAGGGGTTTAGAGAATACTAGATAGAACTCAAGTCAACTTCTTGTTCGAACACAAACATCCCTGTTCCTCTGCACAAATCGCCTATGTTTTTTAAACGTAGTCTCCTCGTTTCCGGTTTGATATGGAAGCATTTCTATAGTTGTCTTCAATATCATACTTTGAAGTATCTGTATCCCCCTTCAGAGCTTCCTATCGGCGCATACGATATTTTCTGAGTTTTCTCTCAGACACCGAAGCGAATTAAATATAAATCTACCCTTTATATCCAACAAACCCAACGTTAAAAGATTACGGGTTCTCCAGATACTCTCTGAAGTTGTTGCTGACAGAAACTTGCTGAGAATTTCACGCAGACGGAAGGCTTTTGGAACAAACGTCGGGGCATAGCTAGCGGCCAGTGAGTGAGACACAGTTAAAACATGTTTTCATAAAATAATCTCCCTGTCAAATCAAGGAGCTTTTACTGATAAAAGCTCCTTGGTCAAATTGATGATTGCAGAGTAGACAAGATCTTTGGACGTACCTGAGTGGTATGTAAGATGCGATCCCGTCGATTTAACGGCAAAAAGTCGTGTAAAACTGTGAGGCGAAAACTCACTTCTTTCCCACCTCAACACACTTGGTGGACGGAGGCGCGGAGGTTTTTCGAATCCGTTCCGCGGAGCTGTACAGGTAAGGATATGCTCCGCTGAGTTGGATTCTGGATGAGTTCCGCGGAGCCAGATTCAGAATGGGCTGCACGGAGCCACTTTCGTAATCAGGCGAGGGGACCCCAGTGGCTTTATAGGGTGCTGGCCCGAGAAGTCTGCGGTCTTGGAGTTCACGCCTGAAAAGTCCAAGTCAGTATTATATGCATGTTGACCCTCTAGTCCTCTAGGAGGGTTCGGGATCGTAGAATTCGAAAAAAAAAAACTCGTCCAACTAACTGGTCTGGTTGAAAACCTCCGTTACAACCGTGTGCACAAGTTAGATTTTAGTATCTTTGACAGAAAGTTGTGTTTTCTATGTGTTTTTTAACTGCGTGCAGAAGACCTGGTTTGTATCATTTTCTTAAACATTGTGAATAGTTTCTGATATACCAGTTCAAGATTATGACAATGCCAAGTAAAGCAATTTCTTTACCTCAGTTTGCATGTTTAAAGCATAAAGGATGATTAAATATATGCAGAAATGCTACAGATATGCAGACATGATAAAGATTTTGGTGTTCCCAATCAGTCTGTTATTGTACTGCAGTGAAACATCCGATTTTAATATCTCGATCCATAGCGATAACTGATGTAAATTTCATACTTATATGTGTAAGTCACTTAGTAAATACCTCAGTAATTATGTACTTATTCAAATCATTTGCATAATATTTTTATAAGCTGTAAATATTTCAAGGTGGTCTGAGGTACCCTGTGATACTGAGATATTACAAGGGTGCCGATGAATTTATACGAATTTTCGAAATTCATACAATGCACTATGTATACGTGTAGAATTAACCCATGGCTAATTTTATCATGATCATATTCAATACCCTAATTTGCTTAGTAGTGAATCCTATGATATGAGTTCCGTCAAACACGTTTGTATTCTGTGTGTGATTCGTATGGATACTCCATTATGTAGTACATTGTATTGAAGTCGGCTGTATGTATCAAAATTGCCTCCTAGCAATTCAAAAGATTATTGCAGATAGATCACAGATAGCTACAAAATGCGCCAAAAAAATAGTTACTCAAGCAACTGGATATGGTTTTGAAACGGTCAAAACCATATCCAGTTGCTTGAGTAACTATTTTTTGGCGTATCTTATTACCTGGATGTCTAACCTACATCGACGTAGCTACAAAATGGTATGAGTCGCTAGGGGCCCTCAATAACACATGACGATTGTCCACATGCACCAATGACCGTTGTAAAGATTATATTACAGTTGGACTGGTATGTGCTTGCGTGTTTTAAAAATGCCCCATGCAACCTAATAGGTAACAGATCCTATTAAAACATTCCGGGTTTTCTTCACGCTATCAGGACCACATGTCTACGTTTTTCTGTATGGACCTGTAGCTTGCAGTCTTTGTAAACGTAAACGACAACAACACAATGGTACATATTTTTCCAGACGGGAAAGCAACAACATCCTTCCATGGCTTCCAAACACATTTTTTTGTTTCAAGAATAGGAACCTGGTGGGAACGTGTTGCTTTGATGCCAGTGTCTTCTTTGGCCAAATCAATGAAGCACCCATGGTGGCAAAGAAGTTGGAGCAACACCTCATCAATTAAAATATGGAGTATCCAATAGTATACATATATATATATATATATATATATATATATATATATGCATCTATAGTGCATATAGCTACGATGGAGCTCCGCGGAGTTGTCAAAAGCTTGGCTCAGGGCTGCACTAATATTTACGTTCAGTAGAGCTCCTTTTCTTGAAGGTGACGTGAATCAAGTGTAAACATTCATATTGCGTAGAGCAAACTCTGTGAAGTTGGCAAAAATTCATCGCTGTACTGTATTGAAAGCTCCATGGAGAGCTCTAGAACGTTTCTTAAAGGTGACGTGGATCATATATTCACAATGCGTAGAGCTACGAGGGATTGCAAAAATACGGCGCAAGGTTGTACCAATAGCTCCGTACAGCTGGCAATAATTTGGCATAGGGTTTTAACTATAATAGCTCCATGGAGCTAGCTCCGTGGAGAAAGCTTTATGGCGACGGATCTAGCTCCATGGAGCTTTTAGTACGGCCTATGTTCACTATAACTTTGGATCATTATTTTACCTAAAGGAATAATACGTTCTTATTATTATAAAACTGACAAAAAACTCAAGGGCAGACGTACGCAGCCCTTTAGATCGTCCAAGCTCTGGCCTTGTCAGAATGTCACCTGTATTTGGCACCTTACGTCAAACTTAACGCTTTTAGAAACGGTAGACAACTATATTTGTTCAAGTCAGATAAGCATAGATAGGGACATTTGCAACTCTACATCTCCGTATATCTCTTCATGCCTGTGTTGTGGTCCCACTTTTACCGTGAGCAATGAAAACTGTACAGTTTGACTGTTTTTCCCCTTTATCCGTTCCAAAGTGTAACGCTTTATGAAATATATCATATATATAACACGGAACCAGTCATGAAAATAGTTTTTGCGGGCAGTTTTTCTTAGCGATCGCCCAGTAGAACTACCCGTCCTATATGTCGTCGAGTCTGTACGTAGGTAAACGTAACGTTTGCTCAAACACACGAATTCCGTACTGCCGCTTCCTAACTAATGATAAAGTAAGCATGACACCGTATCCTTGCGTGGGCAAGAGCATATAAAAGTCTCGCGCAGACACGGGCTTTCGGTCGCTTCAGTTCCACGGTGGCCACAGCTGAAGAAGATTGGCTGAGGATGGCTACGCGTGCACTTCTAGCAGTCTTACTGTTTTCTCTACCTGCTCTTATTTTGTCACAGCACACGGGTAAGGCAGTTCTGTTGTAGGGTATCTATGTCCCCGACTAGCCATTGTCGAAGGTTGCTTATCAGACTTGGTGTACACCACATATCCATATTTTGTGCGGTGTCGATACCGTAATAAGGATCTATTTGATCTTTCACTCATTTGTTCTCTGTCTGCTAATAGGGTAGAGAAAACGTTGTTTTTTTATTTTGATATATTGGATGCAGATTTTAAACATCTTAGCTGGGCTTTTGCTGACTTTATTTTTAGCTGGAGCCATGTTGATTTGATTATATGGATGACGTCCTGGCACGCAATATTCTTGTCCGTTTGCGACAAAACTGTAAATTATTCAAAGCAGATGCAAAATTAGCAAATATGTGCTACATCTTGAAAAAAAAACCTCGGTCGATTCCAAAGACGATGTAAAAGAACAAAGATGAAAAATCTATTGTTCTTTATACCATACTCTAATTAGATTTCATAAAGAAGGTAATTTTTTGTCAAACTTAAAGTTTGTTTATTCGCACGCTCGAATTAAATTCGAGGTTCATCGAGGATGACATCCATATGACCGAGTCAACATGGCCTATTTGTAAATATTTCCATGGGAAGGTCAGCACCTGGATTGCGCTCCTCAAACACGCACTATGCCAGCATGAATTCGAAGTTATCTTATTAATGTCACATCAGTGTAATTTTATTTAACCATAATGTTGATAATTGGATGATTCTTACAGAGCGGTTATATTCTAATTCACATTAATTGTTAAGAGGATTGGCAAAAGCGCTTTATTGCGTATCGAAGACTTCTCTGGCACTCATACATACATAGGTAAGATAAACAAAATGTCCCCTCATAGTATGTTAAGGTGGAGACAAACAAAATGGGATTAAGATAAACAAAATAACAAGTTATCTTCTCCTAGTGTATAATTAGATTTATGTATGGGATGGAATGCATTTATTTCTTTTGAACAAGCAGCAAGAAAGATTAACAGCCTAATTTGTGTGTTTTAGACAAACGTCTTCATTGCAAAATAAAATTTAGCGGTAGTTAACGTTGCAGTCGAATTTGACCAAGAAGATGACGGAACGAGGATATGAAATATTTTCGTTCTGGAATTGTCATGTCATCACAAAATCAAACACAGTAGGCCATAAAACAGTCTGCATTATTTAATTTTCAGGGTGCCCGGATGTTGACCCAACGCTGACCCCATGGAACCCTAGGCACGACCCCACCGCGCAGGTGGTTGTGGGTAGGGGACAGAACTACCTGCTCCAATCATCCGCCACCTTTTTCTCACTAGAAATCAAAGATGGAGGTAAGTGAGTTATAGAAATGTTGCTAAGACTTCCATTGTGTCTATTTATTTAAACATGATTTTGACAACTTAAACTTAGATTCACTATGTCAGTTAAGACAGTTTGCGTCATTCTGAATGTACATGGGGCTGTGGACACCTTTGCACTGGCATGGCCGTTTAAATCCTATATTAATTTGAAAACAACTTACACATCGGATTATGAAAAAATATGTAACATTTCCGAGCTGTATGTTGCAACGTTGAATGTTTCGACATATTTTATATACTAGTAAATGTTTTATTTCCAAAATAATGCCCTAATTGCAAGAACGGTCTCAAAGTAAGAGTAATGTACATATAACAACACTGGTTACTAATTAAGTATAAGGTACTGCGTTTACTATTTGGTTGGGTTTCACTTCTTCGTTGAAGGCAGTTGAACTCCCCAACATGCACGTTCTGCGCATTGAATGATAACATGGTACATGTATTTCCTAATGTAGCCTGGCTTTAGCAGACAAGAAGTGAGTACTACATATGTTATCAATACAGGTCGTGTTGTATTTGCCGACCTTGGATCTGCAAGTACCAACGAGATCATTCTTCGGTCACGTGAGATCACCTTGGGCAGCGATGGCGAGTTCCACATCGGCAGTGAGACCTGCCCGTACCAGGGGAAGGCCACGGTGTCCCTGTACGACCGCAAGGACGACCAGAAGAACAGCAAACAGTTCCTGGTCATGGCAGGTGGGACACTGGAGATCCACGGGCAACACAAGCTGGCGTGGACACAGCTCACACAGACAGTGCCACAAGGAGGACTTCCTAAGGTAAATACTGAATTTACGATAGCTCATAATCCCTAGGTATTTCATACTACAAAATCTCATACAACATTTTTCCTTAAAGTAGAGTACATGCACATGTAAAGCTATTTCACCTTTATCCGCGGGGTAACCTATATCCGCTGTGTTAGAAAAAAGGGTAATTCGGGATATTTAATCGGCGGACGGTGGTTTCAAAATGCAATTACAACATTGCATTTTGAAACCACCGTTCGTCGACTTTATGTTCCTAAATACTCTTGTCATTAAGAACAACGGATATGGGTTATCTTGTGGACAGAGCTGAACTAGCACCTTTTTACATGTCATTCATTCACTTGAACGTTTTGTTCTAAAGAATGGTTTCAATTTTGGGCCAAAATGTTACAAAATGGGCCACCTCTATTCAAATCCAGGGAGCCTACTACTACACATCTGACGGTAAGGGATGGGTCCGTGGGATCCACTTGCGCGTCATCGACGAAATAACCGGAGCTGTGGTGGACTCGGCAAGGTTCGACACTTACGCCGACGCGGAGAACAGCCGAAGTTTGGCGACATTCATCGACCAGGTACCTTCGGGAAAGATCGTGGCTCTGGCGACGTTCGACGAACCATCCCGAAATCTAGAGGACTCTGCAAAGGAGAAGCTTAGAGAGCTTGGGAGCGTGGAGGTGGACTCATTGGGAATTAGGTGAATTTTACGTTTGAGATCACATTGTAAACAATCACTGTATACTAGTATCAGTCATATTATTAGTAGAGGTGAACAATTTACGTTTATGACCGCATCGATAGGCAGCGCCACCTATAGATGCAGTACAAGTACAATGTGAAGCAATCAGCACTGCCTTGACAAATGTGACAATCCCCGAAACGTCTACTAGGTAGAAATACGTACAACAAGGATCTGAAGTAACAACGTCTTCATGCAGTAACGTACAAACCTGATAAAACTATTAATGAAGGATTATGATCTTCTTTTAGAAAATCGAGACTTTGCACGATCGATGTAAAGGTGGCTTATCTGGCGTTATAACATTCTCATCAATGTAAATCGAATTTGACGATAGTTGTTTTCAATTAATTTTTCAGGAATCCGTGGGTGTTTGTCAGTGTAAAGGGAGATCCCAGCGTTGCTGTTGAACAAAGGATCCCATACATAGGTAAACGAGCTCCTCTAGGTGTTGAGAACACTTCCTTCTACTATGCTTTTATCGGCCATAATTTGTCTCAGAGAAACTTATGATTTCTTAGACAAGTGATTTTTTTTGTCTTTCATTCCTGTTACAGACACAGAGACTACTGGTACAGCAACGGTGACAGCTATCTTTGATGCCTTCTTCGGATCCTTCAAAGTCGTCCTTAAGAGTGAATGGTTGGCAGGTAAAGACTTATGGTTTATACCATGGGCACTTCAAGACAGTGAGCCCAATATATTGCTGTCTCGTTCGAAAAGAAAGTGCTAATCGATTAAATTCTTGTACAAATGGTAATTAGGGGAGGGGAACACCCCCATGCATGTTAAAGAACCCACCACACCTTTTCAAAAAGAGTAGGAGCATACCCGGTGTGTGATGGAGCAAATCCGTCTGTCTGTAGTTCAAATCACCTGGATGCAAGCCTGGCGAATCTCCGTCTCGTATAAGCCACACAGTGATTTACACCATTTACCTGAATTGGACGGGAGAATTGGAGCATTATCCGTCTTGTATAAGATGAAATGGTACGTCAACACGGGCCGTAAGGGGAGGTATAACCCCAACGATGTTGTATGTCTCTATTACTAGTTCTAATATTATATACAACAATTTGGTTGGAATTACTCAGGAACGAGATGCAGTTTTTCCATCGAGCCAACTGCTGACGAATACGTCATCAACCTGAAGGATGACGTCACTTCCTGGCAGCCTGGGGACCACATCGTGCTGGCCAGCACGGACTACAATATGGAGCAGGCAGAAGAGTTCCAGCTGCTGCCGTGCCAGGAGTGCTCCAGCCATCAGGTCAAAATCAGCGGTAAGACACTTAATCTGTTGATATACTTTCTGATGAGTTAGCCTGGGTACCATCCTCCGCAGTGCTGGCTCAATCCTTTCACTTGCTAACTGGTTAGCCGTACTGACTGCTTAGCAAACGAAAGCATTGAGCCAGCGATCACTACAGAGGATGGTACTCAGGCTTGTGTTGAGGCATAGATACATCAGAGCTCTGCATGCGGCATCCCTAAGGAAAGACGGTGTGCGCCATAGTCTTTCTGCAACTTATGATCCTCACTCCTGATTGAGTGACGTGTACTATGTATCTGTGTATGTATCTATGTCATCAAGGGTTTTGATGGTTTAAAGTATTCTTTGCTATCAAAATCTCCGATGGATGACATGAATGTATTATATCGCCTTGTAACATGCCCCTCATGCAATCAGTTCACAAAAAAAGGCAACTGTCCGCAGGTACAACCGAGTACATGCACTTTGGGGAGATAACCGATGACGTAGACTTGCGGGGAGAAGTCGGTCTTCTGACTAGGAACATCAAGTTCCAGGGGGAGGTAGAGGACAGCTGCTACGGAGATAATTTCTGTCAGTTCTTCGACTATGATACGTATGGAGGGCATCTCAAGGTACGTCCCATGTTTTGCATATGTTGGGGAAGCTTTCTGCATTTGACGGATACAGTTTATTGATAAAAAGCATTATGTTATAGTCAATGAACCGCCATGACGTTATAATCGGGTGTTCTAGACCGGTTGATAACTCTCCATATCACATGGGTTTCCATCGAATAAATCTAACGCACTTCGCGCGCACCGAGTTCGGTGCAGTCGAAATTTTGAGTACCGCATTCGGACGCCGGAAAAGATTTTGTTACAAATTTTGGATCAAGCGCACCAGATTGTCTCAACTTGGAGCATTTCTCATTCAAATATTACATAAATAAAATTGTGTATTCCGTTTACCTCTCAGTATAAGCCATCTCAAAGGTCGGATCACCCTCCGGCCTTCAGCGATGCCACGTATACTTGTGGTTGCGGGCTGGTACCTTGGGATCAGGTTATATAAAATACACTGTGTTGTATTCCATATTTACTGGGGCTGTATTCGAGCGGTGACGTGCCTATATCTTCAGGTTTTGCAAGGCTTCAAGAACGTTCACTTGTCCGGTATCGAGTTCACCCGCATGGGCCAGCAAGTGCAGGGCAGCTACCCTGTCCACTTCCACATGGCCGGAGATGTGGACGAGGTCGGAGGCTACAGCCGCCCAACGTACGTCCGAGAGCTGTCCATTCACCACTGCTTCTCTCGCTGTGTGACCATTCATGGCACTCACGGGCTGCTGGTCAGTCATTATAATGATATCAACGACGATTTGTATTCGATAAATGAAGCATTGCAAGATACATAAACGATTAAAAGTCAAATCAGAAATTTGTCATCAGCTTCCATATATCGACAGATAAGAGCTGAAGAAGAGTGATGGAAGTCACTTGAATCGACCTGAAGTAAATCTCCGTTTTTATCCAGCTGTAGACTTATACGTAGAAATTGAATGGTATTTGCACTTTTATTAGCGCAGTTAGGTCGCAAATACAATGTCTTTCGTATCTCGTATATGCAGGTCCAAGACACGGTTGGTTACGACACACTCGGGCACTGTTACTTCTTGGAGGATGGCTGGGAGCAGCGTAACGTTCTGGACCACAACCTGGGCCTGGTAACCAGACCTGGCACCTTGCTGCCCAGCGACAGGGACACCAACATGTGCCG